>NW_017672820.1:0-7307 GCF_001879085.1 Nicotiana attenuata
ATCATCCCGAGGCCCCCGGGGCCTCAACCAAAAGCACCAATAACACCTAATACCTCATTCAAACTTGTACCAATCCTTAAACCACCTAAAACAACGCCGAAAACTCGAATTAAACAAGGATTTGAGCCTAAGAACTTCAATTTTTATCAAAATATGCTTTCGATCAAAAACCTAACCAAAACACGTCCAGATGACCTAAAATTTTGCCCACACATCCCAAATGACACGATGGAGCTACTGCAACTTCCGGAATTCCATTCCGGCCCTCGGATCAAAAACTCACTATCGGACCGGAAACTTCAAAAATTCAACCTTCGGCATTTCAAGCCTAAATGAGCTACGGACTTCCAAAATACATTCCGAATACGCTCCCAACCCCGAAATCACCTAACGGAGCTAACGGAACCATCAGATTTCCATTCCGAGGTCGTCTTCACACTGTTCCGACTACGCACCACTTTTCCACACTTAAGCTCTCATTTAGGGACTAAGTGTCCCAAAACTCTCCGAAACTCAACGCCGAACGTCCCGGCAAACCAAAATAGCAGAAATGAACTTAGGGGAAGCAGTTAATAGGGGATCGGGGCGTACATTCTTAAGACGACCGGCCAGGTAGTCACATCCTCCTACACTTAAACACTCGTTCGTCCTCGAACGAGCATAGAGAACGTACCTGAAGTAGTGAAAAGATGAGGGTACTGGCTGCGCATATCCCGCTCGGTCTCCCAGGTCGCCTCCTCGGCCGGTTGACCCCGCCACTGAACCTTCACTGAAGCAATGTTCTTTGACCTCAACTTTCTGATCTGTCTGTCCAATATAGCCACTGGCTCCTCAACATAGGATAGATCCTTGTCCAACTGGACTGAACTGAAATCCAACACGTGAGACGGATCACCGTGATACCTCCGGAGCATCGAAACATGGAATACCGGATGAACCCCGGCCAAACTGGGAGGTAAGGCAAGCTCATAGGCAACCTCCCCAACTCGCCTCAAGATCTCCAAAGGGCCAATAAACCTCGGACTCAACTTTTCTTTCTTCCCAAACCTCATGACGCCTTTCATAGGCGAAACCCGAAGCAGAACCCGCTCACCAACCATATATGAAACATCACGAACCTTCCTGTCTGCGTAACTCTTTTGTCTGGACTGGGCTGTACGGAGTCTATCCTGAATCATCTTAACCTTCTCCAATGCATCCTGAACTAACTCTGTGCCCAATAGCCTGGCCTCACCCGGCTCAAACCAACCCACCGGGGATCTACACCTCCTACCATATAAGGCCTCATACGGCGCCATCTGAATGCTGGACTGATAACTGTTGTTGTAAGCAAACTCCGCCAATGGCAAGAAATGATCCCAAGACCCTTCAAACTCAATCACACACGCACGGAGCATATCCTCAAGAATCTGAATAGTGCACTCGGACTGTCCGTCCGTCTGGGGGTGAAATGCTGTGCTCAACTCCACCCGAGTGCCTAACTCCTACTGCAAGGCTCTCCAGAACCGCGATGTAAACCGAGTACCTCTGTTTGAAATGATAGAAACTGGAATACCATGCAGACGGACGATCTCCCGGATATAAATCTCTGCCAACCGCTCCGATGAATAAGTGGTACACACAGGAATAAAATGAGCGGACTTGGTCAGCCGATCCACAATGACCCAAATGGCATCAAACTTCTTCAAGGTCCGTGGGAGTCCAGATACAAAATCCATGGTGATGCGCTCCCATTTCCACTCCGGAATCTCTATCTACTGAAGCAACCCACCCGGGCGCTGGTGTTCATACTTCATCTGCTGGCAGTTGAGGCATCTAGACACATAGCCAACTATATCTTTCTTCATCCGCCTCCACCAATAGTGCTGCCTCAGGTCCTGATACATCTTCGCGGCACCCGGATGGATGGACTATCGCGAGCTATGGGCCTCGGCTAGAATCATCTCTCGAAGACCATCAACATTGGGCACACAAATCCGGCCCCGCATCCTCAATACCCCGTCATCTCCAATGGTCATATCCTTGGCTTCTCCACGCTGAACCTTGTCCTTAAGGACAAGTAAATGAGGGTCCTCATACTGCTGCTCCTTAATACGATCAAATAAGGAAGACCGGGAAACCACACAAGCTAGAACCCGACTGGGCTTTGAAAGGTCCAATCTCACAAACTGGCTGGCTAAGGCCTGAACATCCATCGCCATAGGCCTCTCTGAAGCTAGTAAATATGCCAAATCCCCAAACTCTCCGCCCGGCGACTCAAGGCATCCGCCACCATATTGGCCTTGCCCGGGTGATACAGGATAGTGATGTCATAATCCTTCAGCAGCTCTAACCACCTCCTCTGACGCATATTAAGATCCTTTTGCTTGAGTAAGTGCTGCAAACTCCGATGGTCAGTATAGATCTCACAAGGCACACAGTACAAATAATGACGCCAGATCTTCAAGGCATGAACAATGGCAGCTAACTCAAGTTCGTGGACAGGGTAATTCTTTTCATGTATCTTCAACCGTCGGGACGCGTAGGCAATCACCCTACCGTCCTGCATCAACACCGCTCCAAGGCCAACTCTCGAGGCGTCACAATAGACAGTATAAGACCCCGAACCGGTAGGCAACATCAAGATAGGGGCTGTAGTCAAAGCTGTCTTGAGCTTTTGAAAGCTCGCCTCACACTCCTCTGTCCACTGAAATGGGGCACCCTTCTGGGTCAATCTAGTCATAGGGGCAGCAATCGATGAAAATCCCTCCACAAAACGACGGTAGTAACCCGCCAAGCCAAGGAAACTGTGAATCTCTGTAGCTGAGGACGGCCTGGGCCAACTCTGCACGGCCTCTACCTTCCTCGGATCCACCCGAATACCCTCACTAGAAATCACATGGCCTAAGAATGCCACAGAACTCAGCCAAAACTCACATTTTGAGAACTTTGCATATAACTTCTTCTCCCTCAAGGTCTGAAGCACGGTCCTCAGGTGCTTCTCATGATCTTCCCGACTCCGGGAATACACCAGAATATCATCAATAAAAACAATAACGAACGAGTCAAGATATGGCCTGAATACACTGTGCATCAGATGCATGAAAGCTGCTGGGGCATTGGTCAGGCCAAATGACATAACAAGGAACTCGTATTGACCATACCGAGTCCTGAAGGCAGTCTTCGGGATATCTGGCTCCCGAATCTTCAATTGATGGTAACCTGAGCGCAAGTCAATCTTAGAAAACACCTGTGTGCCCTGAAGCTGGTCAAACAGATCATCAATACGAGGCAAAGGATAACGGTTCTTCACTGTAACCTTGTTCAACTGACGGTAATCAATACACATGCGCATAGAACCATCCTTCTTCTTCACAAACAAGACAGGAGCACCCCACGGTGAAACACTTGGTCGAATAAAACCCTTACCAAGCAATTCCTACAACTGATCCTTCAACTCCTTCAACTCAGGAGGAGCCATACGATACGGAGGAATGAAAATGGGCTGAGTGCCCGGCAACAAATCAATGCCAAAATCAATGTCTCTATCGGGCGGCATGCCCGATAGATCAGCTGGAAATACATCGGGATAGTCTCGTACCACTAGAACCGAATCAACAGAAGGGGTATCAACAGTAACACCCTCACATAAGCCAAATACGCGGCACACCCCTTCTCAACCATGCGCTGAGCTTTAAGAAAAGAAATGACTCTACTGGGAGTGTGATCTAAGGTACCACTCCACTCAATACGCGTACTACCTGGCTTGGCCAACGTCACGGTCTTGGTGTGACAACCAAGAATAGCAAAATGGGGCGACAACCAGTCATGCCCAAAATACTGTCAAAATCCACCATACCGAGTAACAATAAATCCGCTCTGGTTTCAAAACCACGAATAGTAACCAAACATGACCGATAAATGCGGTCCACAACAAGAGAATCTCCCACAGGAGTAGAAACATAAACGGGGGCACTCAAAGAATCCCGAGGCACACCCAAATGCGGAGCAAAGTAAGAAGACACATAAGATTAAGTAGATCCCGGATCAAATAGAACCGATGCCTCTCAGTGACAAACCAGTATAATACCTGTAATGACGGAGTCGGAGGCAACAGCCTCAGTACGAGCAGGAATAGCATAATATCTGGCCCGGCCCCTCTCTCGAGGGCGACCTCTATCTCCCCGACCTTCGCCCCTAGCCGGCTGGACAGGGGGGTAGCAGCTGGAGCTGTGACCATGGCCTGAGAACTCTGAGGAGCACGTTGTGGCTGAGCAGCCTGTGAAGATGCACCCCTACCAAGTCTGGGGCAGTCTCTAACCATGTGGCGTGTATCACCATACTCGAAACAAGCTCTGGAAGGACGCGGTGGCTGTGACTGACTAGGGCCAGGTCTGCTGGACTAACCTCTGGAAGCACCCCGCGCAGGAGGCGCGCTAGAAACTGGAGGTGCATAATAAGGCTCCTGAGGTGTAGGTGGAGCTGGAGTACTGCCGGCTGCTGGAAGAGCTGAATGAACAGGGCGACCCGCATGACCTCTGCCATAACGACCTGCTGATGGGGTACGGGCACCAGAGTAGTGACCCAACTCTCGAGACCTCTTGGCCTCCCTCTCCCCTCGCTCCCTGGCGAGCATACCCTCAATCCTCCTAGCAATGCTCACTACCTGCTGATAAGGGATGTCCATCTCCAACTCTCAAGCCATGCTAGATCTGATGGGTGGGATAAGACCCTCAATGAACCTGCGAACCCTCTCCCGAACTGTAGCAACCAAGGCCGGTGCATGCGTGGCTAATCTGGTATAACGGATAGCATACTCCGAAACGCTCATAGCACCCTGGCGCAAATGCTCAAACTCTGCGCGCCATGCATCCCTGAGACTCTGGGGAACAAACTCTATCATAAACATATCCGAGAACTGGGTCCAAGTCAGTGAAGCAGCCTCGACTGGACTGTCTATCTCATAAGTGCGCCACCAATCATAGGCGGCTCCCCGAAGCGGAAAGCAGTAAAAGAAACCCCGCTGGACTCCACTGAACACTGGAGGATCATACTTCTTGAACCTCTCAAGTCTCCGCTGCTCGTCCTCTAAAGCAGCTGACCCATCCTCGGGCTGAACTGGCGTTGCACGCCGTGCGGGAATAATCTCGGGGGCCTGCTCAACCTGCACTCACTGCTCAGGAGTGCGGACGGCGGGAGTCTGTGCTCCTCCCCCGGCCTGGGATGTGGCTGCAGCAAGGGGAAGCAACCCTGCCTGAGCCAAGGTGGTGTACAAGCTCATGAACTGAGCCAAAGTCTCTGGAGCGCTGGAGTAGTAGTGGCAGTAGTAGGTGTGCCAGGTGCCTGGGCTCCGGCTGGATCTGCTGGTGGTACCTCCGCGGCAGCTCGCGCAGGTGCTCTAGCTGTGCCTCGTGCGCGTCCTCGACCTCTCCCTCGGCCCCGGCCTCTGACGGCTGCAGTAGGGGGCGCGGGTGCCTGATCATCTCGAGTAGCGTGTGTCCTCACCATCTGTGAGAGAATAGAAGTCAAAAGTTTAGAATTGATGTCCAAAAATATCGCACGACAAGGAATTCAATGAAATGAAGATTTTTCCTAAAACAGTTACATAGCCTCTCATAGATAAGTACAGACGTCTTTGTACCGATCAGCGAGACTCTAATAAATCGGCCTGTGTTCCGTGACTCCTATGAACCTAGAGCTCTGATACCAACTTGTCACGACCCCAGTTCACCCTCCATGAACATGTCGTGATGGCACCTAGTTCCTACAACTAGGTAAGCCTAACAATGCGTAAATAACAACCTAACTTGCGAAACGGTTAAATAAAGCTAAACATATTAAAATAATGACTGCATATAAGGCCGCTCGGCCTATACAACTCAAAAGAAATGCGGAAGTCTACAACTCAATCCCAAAACCCGGAAACTCACGGGAACCACAGGCTAATAGAAATACTGTAAATGCTCTAATCTCCAGAATGTCTACATCAAAAGTATGATAGAATCTGAACACTATAGATAGAATAAGGAAGAGACTCTTCGGTCTGCGGACGCTGCAGATATACCTCGAAGTCTTCGTAGCTCTCCTCGCCTTAAGGATAGTGCGCCTGAGTGGAGGTACCTGGATCTGCACATGAAAAACATGCGCAGGGAGGGCATGAGTACACCACAGCGGTACTCAGTAAGTGCCAAGCCTAACCTCGGTTGGGTAGTGACGAGGAAGGTCAGGGCCCTACTGAGATAAAATATAATAATAAATTAACAGTATGAAAAACTGACAATAATAATGAGTACAGTAGTGAGATAAGACAGGTTAAACAAGGCAATATCAAATACACAAAGAACGGAACAACCACAGAATAAGTACAGCTCAACACCAATGGTAACAATGAGGATCTCCCAGGATACCGTCCTGTAGTCCTTTTCACAACTGTTCAGCGGATCTCCCGGGATACCGTCCCGTAGTCCATCATATGTGTATATCCGAAGGATCTCCCGGGATACCGTCCCGTAGTCCAGATATCAATGTGCAGGGGGATGTATCGAGAATCGAACCCGCAGTCCCAAAGTAAATGTACAGGGGGGATCTATCGGGAATCTAACCCGCAGTCCCAAAGTAAATGTGCAGGGGGATCTATCGGGAATCGAACCCGCAGTCCCAAAGTAAACAAACAAGGGGGGGAGCTACCGGAATCCCACATCCGTAGTCCCAATGTAAATGCGCAACCACAACCAGAAGATATTCAGAAATGAAGTACAAAAGACAAACATCAGGTAGTACTAGCCTAGCATGCTTCACGTAGTACGGTCAAGGCAACTTAAACAATTAGGCAAGTAAATCAACTAAACATGCTTTTCTAATCTAACACAGGTTATAACTGCAAGTAAAACAAGGCAAATATGAAGGAAACTCAGTCTTAATATCTTAAGTAAAAACCAGATTTTTCAACAATTATCCCAAGTACGCGCTCGTCACCTCACGTACAAGGCACTCAATTAGCACATATGATATCCTAAGGGGAAAGGTCCCCCACACAAGGTTAGACAAGCCACTTACCTCGAACCGGCTCAAAATCAACTAGAAATCACGCCTTTGCCACGAGTATCCGACTCCAAATGGCCCAAATCTATTCAATTCAATTACATATTGTAAATAACATCGCAAACAACTGGTTTTGCTATTTAATTCAAAGCTACGGCGTGAAATTAGGTGAAATGCCAAAATTCCCTTCAGGCAAATGCCTCGGAACCGAATAATTTTCACATTTTCAGAACCCTCATACTCTCACGAGTCTAACCATATAAAAATCTCCCAAATCGGAGGTCAAA
>NW_017672820.1:7956-44428 GCF_001879085.1 Nicotiana attenuata
CTCATTCAAACTTGTACCAATCCTTAAACCACCTAATACAACGCCGGAAACTCGAATTAAACAAGGATTTGAGCCTAAGAACTTCAAATTCCATAAAAATACATTTTCGATCAAAAACCCAACCAAAACACGTCCGAATGACCTGAAATTTTGCACACACATCCCAAATGACTCGACGGAGCTACTGCAACTTCCGGAATTCCATTCCCACCCTCGGATCAAAAATTCACTATCGGACCGGAAACTTCAAAAATTCAACCTTCGGCATTTCAAGCCTAAATGAGCTACGGATTTCCAAAATACATTCCGAACACGCTCCCAACCCCGAAATCACCTAACGGAGCTAACGGAACCATCGGATTTCCATTCCGAGGTCGTCTTCACATTGTTCCAACTACGGATCACTTTTCAACACTTAAGCTCTCATTTAGGGACTGTGTCCCAAAACTCTCCGAAACTCAACACCGAACGTCCCGGCAAACCAAAATAGCAGAAATGAACTTAGGGGAAGCAGTTAATAGGGGATCGGGGCGTAAATTCTTAAGACGACCGGCCGGGTCGTCACACGAACATACCGATAAGTCTGAAATCACGAGACGGACCTACTCGAACCTTCGGAACACCCGAAACAACGCTAAATCTAGGAATAGCCCCCTAAAACCAAGTGAATCAAACTTATGAACTTCAACTTCTTAATTTTCCCCTAACGGGCCAAAATACCCTTAAACTTCTCGGATTGACACCAAATTTTACGGGCAGGTCTTAAATCATATTTTGGACCTGTACCGGGCTTCGGAACCAACATACGAGCCTGGTATCCATGAAATAATTCATTAATCAGTTTCTTTAAATCCTTAAAACTTCAAATTAATAATTTCTAATAAAAATTCATTACTCGGGCTAGGGACCTCAAAATTCAATTCCGGGCATAAGCCCAGGTCCCATATTTTCCTGCGGACCATCCGGAACCGTCAAAACACGAATCCGGGCCGTTTGCCCAAAATGTTGACCAAACTCAAACTCAGACTTTTAAGAAAATCTTAAAGAGTCAAATGTGCATATTTCAAATCCAAACTCTTCTAAATCCCGAACCAACCATCCACGCAGGTCGTAAATTAGTTAAAGCAAGCACGGAGAGTTTTATTTGGGGGAACGGGGTTCTAAAAAGACAAACGACCGGCCGGGTCGTTACATCCTCCACCTCTTAAACAAACGTTCGTCCTCGAACGGACATAGGAAATTACCTGAAGTGCTGAATAGATGAGGGTATCTACTCCGCATGTCCTCCTCGGACTCCCAGGTCGCCTCCTCGACTGGTTGGCCCCTCCACTGGACTCTCACTGCAGAAATCCTCTTGGACCTCAACTGGCGATCCTGTTTATCAATGATGGCAACTGGCTCCTCCTCATAACCCAAACTCTCGTCCAGCTGAATAGTACTGAAGTCTAACACTTGGGATAGGTCGGGATGATATTTTCGAAAAATCAATACATGAAAAACCGGATGAACTCCCGATAAACTGGGGGGTAAAGCAAGCTCGTAGGCAACCTCCCCAACTCATCTCAACACCTCGAAGGGGCCAATAAACCTTGGGCTCAACTTGCCCATCTTCCCGAACCTCATAATACCCTTCATTGGCGAGACTTTTAAGAGAACCTTCTCGCCAACCATGAATGATACATCATGTGCCTTCTGATCCGCATAACTCTTCTGTCTAGACTGAGCCGTGCGAAGCCTTTCCTGAATCAACTTCACCTTGTCCAAGGCATCTTGCACCAAATCTATACCGTATAACTTAGCCTCACCCGGCTCAAACCACCCAATAGGATAACGACATCATCGATCGTACAAAGCCTCAAATGGGGCCATCTCAATGCTGGACTGGTAGCTGTTGTTGTACGCAAACTCCGCCAAGGGCAAGAACTGGTCCCCAACTCACTCTGAACAGCTCTCCAGAAATGGGAAGTGAACTGAGGGCCTCTGTCTGATATAATGGAAACAGGCACACCGTGCAACCGGACTATCTCCCGAATGTAAATCTAAGCATACCTCTCTGTTGTGTAAGTAGTCGCCACTGGAATAAAGTGGGCCGACTTGGTCAACCTATCAACGATGACCCATACTCAATCAAACTTCCGCAAAGTCCGCGGCAACCCGACTACGAAATCCATGGTAATGCGCTCCCACTTCCACTCTGGTATAGGCATCTGCTGAAGTAGGCCACCTAGCCTCTGATGTTCATACTTGACCTGCTGGCAATTCAAACACCTAGCCACATACTCCACTATGTCTTTCTTCATCCTCCGCCACCAATAATGCTGCCTCAAGTCACGATACATCTTCGTAGCTCCCGGATGGAAGGAATACCGCGAACTGTGTGCCTCCTCTAGTATCCTCTCCCTCAGGCCATCAACATTAGGAACACAGAGACGACCCTGGAGCCGCAAAACACCATCCTCGTCGATAGAAACCTCCTTGGCACCTCCCTGAAGCACCGTCTCTCTGAGAACCATCATATGTGGATCATCGAACTGCCGGGCCTTTATCTCCCCCAACAATGAAGACAGAGCAACCATACACGCAAGAATGTGGCTGGGCTCCGAAATGTCCAACCTCACTAGTCTGTTAGCCAAGGACTGAATGTCCCAAGCTAGTGTTCTCTCCTCTGCTGGAATGAATGCCAAGCTACCCATGCTATCTGCCTTCCTGCTTAAGGCATCCGCGACCATGTTCCCCTTGCCCGGATGATAAAGAATGGTGATGTCATAATCCTTCAGTAACTCAAGCCACATGTGTTGCCTCAAATTAAGATCCCTCTACTTGAACAAATGCTGCAAGCTGTGATGATCGGTATAAACCTCACATGACGCCGCATACAGGTAGTGCCTCCATATCTTAAGAGCATGGACAATAGCCGCCAACTCCAGATCGTGCACAGGATAATTTTTCTCATGAATCTTCAACTGACGGGAGGCATATGCAATAACTCTCCCCTCCTGCATCAATACACAACCCAAGCCAACCCACGAAGCATCACAATATACTGTATACATTCCTGAACCGGAAGGCAACACAAGAACTGGTGCTGTAGTCAAGGCTGTCTTGAGCTTCTGGAAGCTCGCCTCACAATCATCAGACCAATGGAAAGGAGCACCCTTCTGGGTCAATCTAGTCAGAGGTGATGCAATAGATGAAAAGCCCTACACAAACCGCCTGTAATAACCTGCTAACCCCAGGAAACTCCTGATCTCGGTCACTGAAGTAGGGCGTGACCAACTCTGAACTGCCTCAATCTTCTTGGGATCCACCTTAATACCCTCTCCTGACACAATATGTCCCAAGAATGCCACTTATTCTAGCCAAAATTCACACTTGGAGAACTTAGCATATAGCTTTTGCTCTCGCAAGGTCTGAAGCACTACTCTCAGATGCTGCTCGTGCTCCCCCAGGTTACGTGAGTGTATCAAGATGTCATCAATGAAGACGATGACGAAGGAATCAATATAAGGCCTGAACACCCTGTTCATCAAGTCCATGAATGCCGTCGGTGCATTAGTCAAGCCGAAGGACATCACCAGAAATTCATAATGGCCATATCTAGTCCGGAATGCAGTCTTCGGGACATCCGAGTCCCGAATCTTCAGCTGATGGTAACCCGACCTCAAGTCGATCATAGAGAACACCCTGGCACCCTGCAACTGGTCAAACAGATCATCAAGACGAGGCAACGGATACTAATTCTTGATGGTGACTTTGTTCAATTGGCGGTAATCAATGCACAACCGCATAGTCACATCCTTCTTCTTCACAAATAACACTGGTGCACCCCAAGGCGATACACTGGGCCTAACAAACCCCTTTGCTAACAACTCCTCAAGCTGTTCCTTCAACTACTTCAACTCCTTAGGAGCCATACGGTACGGTGGGATAGATATAGGCTGGGTGCCTGGAGCCAAATCAATGCAGAAGTCAATATCACGATCCAGTTGCATGCCAGGAAGATCAGATGGAAACACATCGGCGAACTCTCGAACTATTGGAACTGAATCAATCGGCGGAGACTCTGCGGTGGTGTCCCGAACATAAGCCAAGTACGCCAAACACCCTTTCTCGATGATTTGTCGAGCCTTCAAGAAAGAGATAACCCGCCTAGGTGTATCAACTGTGGAACCCTTCCACTCCAATCCTGACAATCCTGGCATCGCTAAAGTAACAGTCTTGGCATGGCAATCTAGGACGGCGTGATAGGGAGATAACCAATCCATGCCCAGGATAACCTTAAAATCGATCATGTCAAGCAACAGGAGATCTACTCTAGTTTCAAAACCACATAATGTAGCCATACAGGACCGGTAGATCCGGTCTACAACCATAGAGTCGCCCACAAGAGTGGACACATGAACAGGAGTGCCCAAAGGTGCAGGAGGAATAACCAGGAAATAAGCAAACAGAGATGATACGTATGAATACGTGGACCCTGGATCAAACAATACCGAAGCATCTCTATCGCAGACGGAAATAATACCTGTAATGATGGCATCTGAGGCCAATGCATCTGGCCTAGCCGGAAGGGCATTGAATCTGGCTGGAGCGCCGGCTGGCTGGCCTCCACCTGACTGAGCAGCAGCTGGCTAACCTCTCCCTGCCTGACCTCCACCTCTAGGATGGCCCCTACCAGTCTGCCCTCCACCTCTAGGTGGTAGGGCAGCCGATGCTGAAATCATAGGCTGCTGACCCTTCTGTACTGCCTTGCCCCAAAGCCTGGGGCAGTATCTCCTCATATGACCAAGGTCCCCGCACTCGAAACAACCCCACGGTGCGGCAGCTTTCTGCCCTGATGGTTGTCCCTGATGGCCTGTAGACCCACTGGAAAGAGCCTGAATAGCTGGTGGGCGGTATGAACTCTCTGGCATAGCACTGAAATAGGAATCAGAAGAACCCTGAGGACCTGAATACCCACCGGAGGAACCCTGAATAGCTGGTGGGCGATGAGAACTCTCTGGCATGGCGTTGAAATAGGGACACTCTGGAGCACCCCGAGCAGGTGGTGGTGCTGAATATGGGGGCCTGCTGGGCTGTCCCCTCCCAAACTGGCCTCTGCCCCTAGCCGAGGCACCTCTGAACTCTCCGGAGAACCTAGCCCTCTTATCATGCTGCATCTGCTCCCTACCCCTCGAACGGTAGCCCTCAATCCTCCGAGCAATCTCCACTACTAACTGATAAGGAGTCCCCATCTCCACCTCTCGGGCCATGTTGGCCCTGATGCCAGAATGCAACCCTGCAACAAACCTCCGCACTCTCTCTGCGTCGGTAGGAAGTATCATCAATGCATGGCGGGATAGCTCAGAAAACCTCGCCTCGTAATCAGTGACGGACATCTGACCCTGCTCCAGCTGCTCAAACTGATACAACAGCTCTTCCCTCTTAGAGGGTGGAATATACCTATCCAGAAATAACTGTCTGAACTGACTCCAAGTGATAGGAGGAGAATTGGCTGGTCTGCCGAGAACATAAGACTGCCACCATCTGCGGGCCCTGCCCTCTAGCTGAAAAGTAGTGAATTCAACCCCATGCGACTCTAATATCCTCATGTTGTGCAGTTTGTCCCTGCACCTATCAATGAAGTCCTGAGCATCCTCGTGGCGCTCACCCCCGAAGACAGGAGGGTGAAGTCTAGTCCATCTATCCAACAGCTTCTGCAGGTCACCATCCGCAGTTGGTCTGGGCTCGGGTATTGCTGCAGCAATTGGCTGAGCCCCATCTGTGGGTAGAGCGCCTGGAGTCTCATACACTGCAGCTGCATGCCCAGGAACCTGAGCAGTAGGGGTCTGTGCTCCCCCTCCTGCCTGTGACGTAGTTGGATCTACTGGAAATAGACCAGCCTGAGTCATAGTGTCCATGAACCGCAGCATACGGCCCATGACCTCCTGGAAGCCCGGTGCTGTCATAAAATTCGCCGAGGTAGGCTCGGCTGCGGGCACCTCGCCCTGCTCCTCAATAATAGGGTCTCCCGCAGGATCTACTGGTGGTGATACTGGGACAGCTCTGGGACGCCCTCGTTCCTCGTGCCGGCGCCCTCCCCCGGCCTCTGCCTCTGCCTCTAGTAGCGGGGGGAGCATCCCCTCCCGTGTCCGAAACATCAGCCGTGCGCGTCCTCACCATCTGTGAGAGAGTAAAGAAGGAATCAGTATACTGACCACTGCACGAGAGGAAATGAATAAAGAGTAGTTTTCCTAAAACCCTATAGCCTCTCAAAGGTAAATACAGACGTCTCCGTACCGATCCGCAAGACTCTGTTAGGTTTGCCCATGACTTGTGAGACCTACGTGAACCTAGTGCTCTGATACCAAATTGTCACGACCCATTTCCGAAAATAGATCGTGATGGCGCCCAACACCATTATCGGGCAAGCCAACGCGGAAAATGTAATTTAGTTCTCTGTTTTATTTTTACCCAAAGTAAGTATAGGAATTCATAAAGCTCAAATCAAATCAGAAATGAACAATAATATGCCAAAAATAGTGATACAACCCCAAAATGATAGTCTACTAACGTGTGTGCCAAGACTTGGTGTCACAAGTAATGGGCAACTAGTAGAATGTACAAAATAAGTAAACTATCCTACTGTCTGAGATAGAATAGACAGAAAAAGTAAGGAAAAGACTCCGTCAAGCTGCTGAATGTCTCGGGAAGGGAGCAGCTCACTGTGGAAGTCTCAAGCTATGAATCAGGAGTGCGCACCAAACTGATAACCAGATGCACCCGCCTCAGATCCTGTACAATTAAGTACAGAAGTGTAGTATGAGTACATAAACAATATGTACCTGGTAAGTATCCCATTTAATCTCGAAGAAGTAGAGACGAGAAGTCGACTTGACACTTACTAGGGTCAAATAATATAATAAAGTGTTCTGCTAGGCATGATAGTTACAAATAATCAACAGTGTGTAGCAAGAGATAATAAGCCAGGATCTTAACAATTTTATAGTTAACCGTATACATTTCAAGTTTTCAGCAGAACAAGTCATGAATAAGATTTCACATATATATATATGTGATGTGCAAATTATGCCGAGGTCGACGGCCCGATCCAACAGAAAAATAACTGTGCACTGCCAGAGGGTCGAATGGCGCGAACCATAGATGCATCTATTTCTACCGAGGCGATCGGCCCGATCCACAAATAACAATTAGTTTCAAGAAAACACATGAATACGCATTTATTTCCAAGTGAATTCATACAAGTGTCCAAGTATATACCTTCGCTTATTTCTTTTTCAAGTCTCTAACATCTCCTAAGTGATCACATTAGCGAGAAAATATGGGGACAGTTACAAATATAGCATGATATGGGCCCTAAGCTACCCGGGCAATTAACATAATATTAGCTACGCACGGACTCTCTTCACCTAGTGTCACGACCCCGGTTCGCCCTCTGTGAACCATCGTGACGGCACCTAGTCTCTACAACTAGGTAAGCCTAAATTGCGGAAAAGAAACCTAAATTTTTCGGAAATAAAAAACTTAAAACAAAAATAAGGAAAATAAACAGTGGTAGAATGTGCCTCTCTGCATACACCATATTTAATTCTCAAAAACCAATACATAAATCCAAGACCCGGAAACCCATGAATCACAAGCTAAGGAGTACTACATAGCTCTAACTCTAGAATGTCTAACAAGAACTGAAATACAAAAGAGCTAATACTAAACAGCAGGAATAGAAAGAGACTCCTCGGTCTGCGGACGCGGCAGATATACCTCGAAGTCACTATAGCAGTCACCTCGCCTCAAGGGTGGTAGGACTGAGTCGAAGTACCTGCATCTGCACATGAAAAACATGCGCAGGAAGGGCATGAGTACACCACAGCGGTACTCAGTAAGTGCCAAGCCTAGCCTCGGTTGGGTAGTGACGAGGAAGGTCAGGGCCCTACTAAGGTTAAATAAGATATAAGGTTTAACCGTGTGAAATAGCAGTGTAAATAAATAACACAAGATATAAAGGACAGCAACAACTATTACAAAGGCCAGTAAAACACAATAAAAGAACACAACTCAGCTCCGAGATAACAACCGGGGATCTCCCAGGATACCGTCCTGTAGTCCCCAAATGTAAATATCATATCCAATAGATCTCCCAGGTGCAGTACCGTAGTCCAACTCACAAATGTGTAGGGGGATCTCCCGAAATGCAATTCCGTAGTCCCAAAGTAAACATACATGGGAGCTCCCTGGATACCGTCCCGTAGTCCCAACATAAAGTGCAGGGAGGGATCTCCCGGAATATCGTTCCGTAGTCCCAGAGTAAATACACAGCAACAACAAGAATTCAATCCAATCAATTTCATATCAAAGTGAAGCAGGTAATCCTAACATAGCATGATTAACGTAGTACAATTAAGGCAGTTAAGGCAGATAGAGCAATTTAGTCAAGTAGACATGTTTCTCTAAGCTACAGCAGGTTAAATGTCCAAATAGTGTAAGCAAGGAAAGGAAGAACACAATTCAAGGCTATTTTTAAAGAAAATCGGATTTCCAACAATCAGCACAAGTACACACTCGTCGCCTCACGTACGAGGCATTTCAATTACCATAATATCAATCCTAAGGGGAAAAGTCCCCCACACAAGGTTAGACAAGCCACTTACCTCGAACAAGTGCAAGTCAACCTGAAACCACGCCTTTTTCACGAGTATCCGACTCCAAATGGCCCAAATCTATTCAATTCAATTTCATAATGTAAATAACACTTTAAATAACTGATTCTATAATTAAATTCTAAGCTAAGACGTGAAATTAGGTAAAATAACCAAAATGCCCCTCAGGCCCACATCTCGGAATCGGGTAAAATTTACATTTTCGGAATCCTCATACTCTCACGAGTTCATACATACCAAGAACACTGAAATCGAAGCCCAAATGACCCCTCAAATTTACATTTCATAGTCTCTTAATCCCAAGCCCTAGATCCCACAATTACCACTGATTTTTCATAATTTTTCATGCTTAGGATGATAAAAATCACTAAAATAACGAGTGTTGGGACCAATGACCTTACCACAACGGACTCCTCTGAAAAATCCCTCTTGAAAAATGCTCCAAAAGCTCTTTCCCGTTTGCAAAGAGGTAAAAAAAATGACTAATTTCGCGAAGGCAAGTATTTATGTTCTGCCCAGCGATTTCCGCATTTGCGGGCCCTGGAACCGCACCTGCGGTCCAGCTTCTGCGGAGACTTAGTCGCATCTGCGACTTCCATTAAAGTGGCTAGAAACCGCATCTGCGGTTGCCCTTCCGCAGATGCGCCACCGCTTCTGCGGTTTTCCTTCCGCATCTGCGGAACCTGAAGGAAAATCGATAATCCGCTTCTGCGGTCTTCTTAGCCGCTTCTGCAGTGCCGCATCTGTGGTTCCCAAACCGCAGATGCGGAAATACCAGATGTAGCAACACACAGCAGCTGCAACATTTCACAAAACTCCCCGTCAACCACCCGAAACCATCCCGAGGCCCCCGGGACCTCAACCAAAGGCACCAACAAGTCTAATACCACTCCCCAAACTTGTACCAATCCTTAAAACGCCTAAAACAACATCGAAACCTCAATTTAACCATAGATTCAAGCCTAAGAACTCCAAATTTCTCAAAAAATACTCTTTCGATCAAAAAGTTTATCAAACCTCGTCCGAATGACCTGAAATTTTGTACACACATCCCAAATGACATGACGGAACTACTTTAACTCTCGGAATTCCATTCCGACCCTCGGATCAAAATCTCACTATCGAACCAGAAACTTCAAAATTCGACCTTTCGGCATTTCAAGCCTAAATTAGCTACGGACCTCCAAAACACGATCCGACCACGCTCCTAAACACGAAATCACCTAACGGAGCTAACGGAACCATCGGATTTCCATTCCGAGGCCGTCTTCACACTGACCCGACTACAGTCAACTTTCCAACACTTAAGCTCTCATTTAGGGACTAAATGTCCCAAAACTCTCCGAAACTCAAAACCGAACATCCCGGCAAACCGAAATAGTAGAAATAAACTTGGGGAAAGCAGTTAATAGGGGATCGGGGTATAAATTCCAAAAACAACCGGCCGGGTCGTTACACCTAGTGCGTACGTAGCCCCCGCATTTAATAGCAAATTACTCAATTATTATACCTATGGGGACAATTCCCTCTTACAAGGTTAGAAAGGAGACTCACCTCGCTCCAAGTGCACTTCCAATACCAAGAACGAGTCCCAAACCCTCAAGTCGGAGCCGAACGATCCCAAACTAGTTAAATGAGGTAGGAACTAATCAATATAAGCTCACAAAATTGAATTCTAACTATTTAAGCAATTTTCCAACCATTAACACAAGTTTCCTAAATCCGACCCCGGGCTCACGTGCCCGGATTCCGAAATTATTTGAAGGAAGTTGTTCTCTACAACCTAGGGATCGATAATATACGATTTCTAATGTATTCCATAACAAATTTCGTGGTTTAATCTAACTTTTATTAAAACCCTAGGTTTTTGCTCTAACCCCATGATTTCACCTTAATACTAGTGTTCAATCTACCTAAGACATAATTATTAAACTAGAAATAGGTAGAACACACTTACCTCAAGATGCTAGGTGAAGTTCTTCTCTCAAAAGCTCTAAAATCGCCCAATGGAGGAGTGAAAAAGTGATAAAAATTACTTAAAACCCGTATTAAATGAACCTCACTGCCTCAGCGATTTCCACATCTGCGGTCAAGGGACCGCATCTGCGGTCCCGCGTCTGCGAGAAATGGACCGCATCTGCGACATGGGCCAAAAGAGCTGGGATTGCTTCTGCGGTCTCGAGGCTGCATCTGCGGAGCCGCTTCTGCGATTCCTGGCCTGGACTGCCCTGGGCCGCTTCTGCGATGGAAGGACCGCATCTGCGGTCTCGCACCTGCGGTCCACCAACCGCAGGTGCGGTTATGACAGAAGCAGCAGCTTCAGCTCTTCCCAAAAATTTGCACTTCACTCGAGCCTCGTCCGATTGACGCTCGGGGCTCCCGGGCCCCGCCCGAACATACCGACAAGTCTGAAATCACGAGACGGACCTACTCGAACCTTCGGAACATCTGAAAGAACGCTAAATCTAGGAATCACCCCCTAAAACCAAATGAATCAAACTTATGAACTTCAAGTTCTTAATTTTCCTCTAACGGGCCAAAACGCCCTTAAACTACTCAGATTGACACCAAATTTTACGGGCAGGTCTTAAATGATATTTTGGACCTGTATCGAGCTTCGGAACCAACATACGAGCCCAATATCCATGAAATAATTCATTAATCAGTTTCTTTAGATCCTTAAAACTTCAAATAACAATTTCTAATAAAAATTCATTACTCGGGCTAGGAACCTCGGAATTCGATTCCGGGCCTACGCCCAGGTCCCATATTTTCCTGCGGACCCTCCGGAACCGTCAAAACACGAATCCGGGCCCGTTTGCCCAAAATGTTGACCAAAGTCAAACTTAGCCTTTTAAGAAAATCCTAAAGAGTCAAATGTGCATATTTCAATCCAAACTCTTCTAAATCCCGAACCAACCATCCTCGCAGGCCGTAAATTAGTTAAAGCAAGCACGGAGAGTTTTATTTGGGGGAATGGGGTTCTAAAAAGACAAACGACCGGTCGGGTCGTTACAGAAATCGATGGAGATAACTTATTTTCTGTTTGAGAATTGCCATATTGTCATGTAATTCTATTACATTTAGGAATCCTATTAGTAATATATATTTCTTTTTATATCACACGTTAGCCGTGTAATCCTTTTATTTTTAGGACATATTTCTTTAAAAAGTCTATTACTAATTTAATTGGTTAACGTATTGATTTGTACAAATCCATTTAAAAGGGGAAGGAGCCAAACACTTCAACAAAAGAAGTTTTAGTGGGTATTTGGACACAAGAATTGTAAAATTCCAAAAAAAAAAGTGAAAAAAAATTTCAAGTGAAAATGGAATTTGAAAATTAGAGTTGTGTTTGGACATGAATATAATTTTGGGTTGTCTTTGAAGTTTTGTGAATGATCTGAGTGAAAATTTTGAAAAACAACTTTTTGGAGTTTTTTAAATTTTCGAAAAATTTCAAAATGCATCTTCAAGTGAAAATTGAAAATTTTATGAACAAACGACGATTTCGAGAAAAAGAGAAAAAATTTCGAAAAAATGGGAAAAATTTCTTATGTCCAAACGGACTCTTCGTTTTTAGCTTTGGACTTTGTGCAAAAATATAATAACAAGATTCTGCGAACTTTGAGAAAGGTATTATTCCTTCCAATTATTATACTCTTTTTATTGAACTTATTAACTAAGTTTTTCTTACTTTAGCTGACGTATTCATGTGTTATTCCTAGCAGCTTGTTTGGATGGTTGTTTCCCGTTGTATCGTATTGTATTGTTATCTCAAAATAATATTTGTTTTGATTGTTTTATTAAAAATGGTTGTATTGTATTGTTAAACTCATTGTTCCAGAACAATGAAAAGTTCCTTTTTTGAAACAACCAATTTGGTGTGGTGGGATTGTTTCCTATTTTTCTTTTCAATTATGCCCTAACTTATTACTCCACAATTCTATTTTACCTTTACTTCTTTTTCTATTTTTACTCCAAATCTCCAACCTATAACCTACTTTGTTTTTTTTCAGAACTTTTGCCGCCAACGTTAAAGGTGTTTTCCGCCTTTTGTTTTATTTTTTCTACTAATTTATTTTTAACTCAATTCTAATTAGCTGTGCTCCTTTGTTTGCCTTCTTCTATCTCGCTCCTTTGTTCTGCTTTCTTAAGATGTTTTCCTTCTTCTGTTTTATTTTTTAAAATTATTTTTATGCATAATTTTTGATAAATTTAATATTTAAACAATTGAGAGTATTTTAGTCAACTTATCAGTTACAATACAGTACGACACAATCAAACCAAACAGCAAAATATTATTTAGCAATAACAAACAATACAATATATCCAAATATTGTATTTATAAAATGATACGGTACAATACAATACAATACATTATAAAAAGACAGGGAATAATGATCCAAATAGAGTGTAAGATTAAAAACTAACCATACGTGTAGGTGATACATTCTTCCATTTTTGCTTTTTTTTCTCCAATTGTGTGTAAGCACAGCAATGAACCGCGGCGAACCCTCAGACGACCTATCTAAGATTAGGGGGGGATCCTCAGTAGTGGTGACCCTTTCACTCTTCCACTATCAACCATATTATTTGCAAAGAATTTATTCAAGGTGATTTTTATAAATAGTTATTAGATGTATATATTTGCAAAGAGAGTTTCATTCAGATATATCAGTATTAGATCAAAATATGTTTATCTCTTTCCTATTTGGCTTAAATATTATGTTTATTATTTAGTTCTTTCCTAATTAGCGTTCACCTATTAATTAAGCCAGTTATTAATATTTTATTCATTTTATTACAGAGATGTACTGGATTAGACCGCCATGCCGCTATAGCTCCTTTGGGTCTTTTTCAAAATGCACGTCTTAGAAATTTTAATCCTAAAAGTAAAAATATATAGGGATACACAATTTTTTATTTTGCATTAAAATAGTTAATGATATTTATTTGGCTCATGTACAATTATAGAGGTAAAAATTTTCAAAATAATTTTACGTTTTTTCGAATGTTAAAACCATCATAAATAGTTCATCTACAACTGTGAAGGTAAAAAATTTCAAAATATTTTAAAATAATTTACGTCATTTTCGAATGTGTAAAATTCAATATATTGACTTTTCTTTATATGTAGGATTTATATTGTAGATCCTATGCATAAATAACAAGCTTTAAAAATAGAGATGTATTGTAATATTCTTCTTACAGAAAATATTACAAGAAAGTATATGTTAAAAATAAAATTGCTAATTGTAACAATTGTACGATAAAAAACGTCGTTTGCGAGTAAAAGCAAACAAATAAAAAATCTTTCACTTTTTTTATTTCTTTATATTAAATAAATATGTTTCTAATAAATCTATATAACACTTAATAGATACTATTTAAAACTTGACTTGTTTGATTGCAAATACTGTTATACTCTTTGATGCTATAAAATACTTGCTAAGTTGCGTTGTTAAAGAGTATATCTAATTAATCTCCCAGAATATTGGTATCTTCAATTTTATTTTTGGTATACTAAATATATAATTCGATGACAACTTGGATATTCAGCTAACAACAAGGACATATATAACATTCCATGACTTCTTGCTTCATGTCAAAAATAAAAAAGAGCATACAACAAAAGATAATTTAATCCATCTTCCAAAATAAATGGTCATCAAGCTCAATGATAATATTAGTTGTGAAGATCGCTTAACAAGGGAAATATTTTCACTGAATAAAAATGAAAGTTTTGCAAGGTACATGACAGAAAGAGCTATATTACCTAGCAGAAATGAATACATTGATCAATTAGATGAGATGTTGATTGCTAAGTTTCTTGGTGAAAGCAAAATATTTATCAGTTTCGACTCAACAGAAGATTATACCAACTATTTACCAAAAGAATACTTAAATATTTAACACCAAATAACATCCCACCTCACAAATTTGTTGTCAAGTTCATTATTTTTTTATGTTTTATTTTCACGTATGTATATAATAGACAAAAAATTCTTTCACCGTAAGTCCTTGAAAGCCAAAAGTCAAAATACATGTTTTAGTGAGTTTTTAATTCCGTTTGACAACTAAAGGCCGTTAATTATTCTTTTTACGTGGTTTTTGTTTATTTAGTGGCTTCATGGTGCATTAATTTTTTAATTGGTAGTTGCTTTTAGCAGGAAAATTGAAGATATTCTTATTAATTTAAAAATAAATTTCCACATCGCACAGGCTGATTTTGAAGCAAAATACATTCATCAGGTTACTAAGAAACTTAGATCCATTCAATAGCTTATGTAATAGTATAAGAATAATATGTAAAGATTTTGACAACAACGATATATATGCAAAAATCATAATTATCGGTCAATGTACTTTCAAGCATGCGTAATTCATCCCCAGAATTCAGCTTTCGCCTCCAGAAAATGAAGGATATCCTTTGAAAATTTATCGAAAAATAATTTCCAATACGCTTCTATTTTGCAATGACAATAAATAAAGTTCAAGGACAAACAATTTCAAATGCTAAACTGTATTTTTCGTGTCACGACCCGGATTTCCCACCATCGGGAGTCGTGATGGCGCCTACTATCGGAGCTAGGCAAGCCAAACATTTAAAACATTTTTACTGATTTCATTCGAACAATACAATACATGAGAACAATAAATAAGCGGAAGATTTTAGATTAACACAACTGTAAACCAAAAGTACGGAAGTTTGAAACATAGTTCTACCCAGAGTCTAGTGTCACTAGCTCACGGACTACTATAGAATGCTAAAAACAAGTCTGAAAGGAATTACATAGTGTTTGTTCGATACAAGGTAAACAAACTAAAACATAGAAGGGACTTCGGCCTGCGAACGCCTGCTAGGCTACCTCGCGAGTCCCTGGACTGAAGATAGCTCCCGGCAAATCCTATTGCTGCGGTCCGAAAGCTGCTCCCTGATCTGTGCACAAAAATGCACAGAGTGTAGCATCAGCACAACCGGCCCCATGTGCTGGTAAGTGCCTGGCCTAACCCCGGCGAAGTAGTGACGAGGCTAGACAGGACCTACCAAAAACAACCTGTACAGATATATATACACATATACAAGAGCAACGGAAATAATAACAGAAGATATCAAGTAAAGCTGGGAAGGGGGCATGCTCGGGAATAACGGATGAAAACGAATTATTAGAAATAACAGCAAAACTACTCCAGGTTTCCATGATATATATATATATATATAATGGACGGCGTGCCACACGATCCCATATTATAATACATAAGTGGACGGCGTGCCACACGATCCCATATTATAATACATAAGTGGTCGGCGCGCCACACGATCCCATTTCATGACATATATAGTTGTCGGCGTGCCACACGATCCCATTTCATGACATATATAGTGGTCGGCGTGCCACACGATCCCATATTATAGTATATAAGTGGACGGCGTGCCACACGATCCCATATTATAGCTCAAAATGTCTGACTTTGTAAAGAAGGCCCCATTTGGGCAATTCGACAACATAACATTTTAACCCGGCAAGGGTACAGCTAACAGCCCAAATATCCCGGCAAGGGAGAATACGTAATAATAGTCTACACGTCCCGGCAAGGGAATAATCACAACACACCCTCTTTTAAATCACTTCTTTCTCTACTATCACATTCTTGTTCGAGCCAACGCTCCAAAATATATCAATCACAATTCTTCCTCAACCGTTCACATTATATGAAATTTATCAATTAAACAAGGAAGTCGTGTCGCATCATTCGAATTAAAAGCAATTAAGACTCACGGTCATGCTAGACTCCGGTGCATAGACAACCGTCACCATGCCTATACACCATACTCCACATTTAGCAAGTAGCAAATAACATCCTATTCCTATTCCCTCAAGCCAAAATTAGAACAAACACTTACCTCGGTCCAAGAATAGCAATCAACTCTCTAATACCGCCTTTCCTCTACAATCCAACTCCGAAACAATGATATCTAGGCATAATTAGTTCAATAATATCAATAAGGGCTCAAAAACATAATCCCATAGCCTAGAAATGAAATTCCTATCATTCTTCCAAAAATACCAAAATTCGACACCGGTCCCACATGGTCCAAACACGAGGCTCGGACCAAACCCAATCACCCATAACCGCACGAGTTCAAATATATAATTTATTTCAAGATTCGACCCCAAATTGAGGTTGAATCACCCAAAATTCTCAAAACCCTAACTCTACCCATAACCCTTAATTTCTACTTTGATTTCATGATTTAGGCTTAGAAACTTGCTAATTAATGAAGGAAAAGTGAAAGAAATAAGTGGAAAATTACTTACTCAAGTGATCTTGAAGAGTGGGGGCTTCAATGGAGTCCTAAAGCTTGGGGAAGAAGAGGGTTCGTGAGAAAAATGCCTAAGTACCGAAACTATTCTGTTTTGAACATTTTAAAAAAAATCACTGGGCGTATTTACTCTATGCGATCGCAGAAGGAGGCTTGCGATCGCATAGGGGAAGGGAAAATTGACCATTGCGATCGCAGAAGTGGTCATGCGAACGCATAGAAGAAAAGGGGTTGTGCATACCGGGGTTGGTTTAATGAAACGCGATCGCGGAAGCTTAATGCGATCGCAAAGAACGAAGGGGATAAGGTACGCGATCGCAGAGGAGTTCATGCGATCGCATAGAACAGAAAATGGACCTGATCGAGTAACCCTACGCGATGGCAGAAAGGTGTATGCGATCGCAGAGGGCAATTTACCTGGACACCAGCAACAGCAGTTTTCTGCAATTTTTCTTAAGTTCAAACACCCCGAAACACCTCCGAAAACACTCCCGAGCCCTCGGGGCTCCTAACCAAACACACACACTAACTCAATAACATCCTACGAACTAACTCGAGCGATCAAATCGCCAAAATAACATCAAAATCAATGAATCAAGCCTCAAAATCATCATTTTTCATTTCAAACTTCTTAAACTTCAAATTTTAGATATTTAGGTCCAAAACACGTCAAATGACGTCCGATTTCGACCAAACTTTACAGAAAGCGCTTAACACATATTTAAGACTTGTACCGGGCGTCGGAACCAAAATACGAGCCCGATACCATAGTCTTTTAATCAATTTTCATTCCCATTTTCCTTAATAATTTCAGAAAAATAATTTCACAGAAAAATTCATTTCTCGGGCTCTCGACCTCGAAATTCGACTCCGGGCATATGCCCGAGTCTCATATTTTTCTATGGACCCTCCGGGACCTCCAAATAACGGGTCCGAGTCTGTTTACCAAAAATGTTGACCAAAGTCAACTTTAGCAATATTAATATCAAAATTCTTCAAATTTTTCACAAAGTTCACACATCACAACATAAAAGCTTTCCGGCTTCGCGCCCGGACTGCGCACGCAAATCGAGGCAACTAAAAGCGAGATTTTCAAGGCCTCGAAAGCACAGAAATAGGAATAAATCCGGTGATGACCCTTTGGGTCGTCACATTTCGCAACATATTTTCTCGCACGGATAATTATATACTGCACTTTTAAGAGGAATATCAATGTCCGCAACAAAAGTTCTTGTTATAACGGAGCTAGCAAAGCGTCGAAATGAAACATACATAAAGAACATCATCTACAAAGAAGACTTAGGTAAGAACTATAAGTATAATAATATTATCTAACTAACATGACTAAATTGATCATTTTTGCAGGTTCAGATAACGATGTTCAATCATTTTGAAATCATGTCTTATGCTAATGTAACAATATTTTCCGGTGTTTAAATAATTATTGTATTCTATATAATTCTCTCATTACTTAAATTTCATATTCCTTCATAAAAATAATTGCCTAAACCATTAGGTACAATTTTTAACGTGCAAGCACGTTCGTAGAAACTAGTATGAATAAAAACGATATAAGAGGTAAAATGCATATAGGTTTAAAATATTATAATAATCAGTTAATTAAGCAGAGTTTTAATTGCAAAACGACTGTGCTAAAATTACGAAATTCGGGAGTACCTCACACCTTCTCCGGGGTTAACATAATTTCTTACCCGGTCTTCTGTGTTTCGCAAACTTTAACAGAGTCAAAAAATATCTTGATTGGGGATTTAAAATAACGGTGACTTGAGACACCTTAAATAATTATTTCAAATGGGAACTCTCAAAAATAAAATAAAATAATTCATTTTCAATAATATCACTTTAAGTGAAAAAACTTCTTTCCACGTAAAAAAGAGGCATGACAATATTTAATAGATTTTCTATAACAAATCTAAGGTCTAAAAAAAATGAGTTCGGAACCAAAATGTGGTTCTTTTGGACTCAAAATACCTTTTTAGGTGGAAAAAAATATAGTTACCAAAATATATAAAATACGGTTATGAACCATGTTTCACTTTAACAGCCGTTTGGGACGTTAAGGTAAAGCGCGGTTTGTTACTGTGTTTTATATAAAAAGCGTTAATGAACCGCGCTTTACCTGGAAGTTGATAAGACGGCTATATAAAGCGCGGTTCATTACTGCATTTTATATAAAACGCAGTAATAAACCAGGCTTTACATATATAAATAATCGTCCCCTTTCCTTTCACCCACGTTCTGCACAGAATCCCTCCCCCTTTGTTTAAAGAATTCCAGCGGTCCCCCTTCCCCCCCCCCCGTCCCATTAATGACCCAAAAAGCTCGTGTGGACCCCACCCGTCCCGTAAAACGTAGATATTGTTGTTCCACATCCTAGCTAAGCCTTCTATTATTGTGGGTTGCTTGTATTGGAGTCAAATTTTCAAATCTTCTACTTTCCGAAAAACTTAAATCGAGGTATTCCGATTTAGTTTATGTCCAAACTCGTATAAATAATGCATATTAGTTGTTTTGAATGTGTTGTATGTTATTTTATATTTTTTTTGCGATTAAATTGGATGTTATTTTTATCCGGAATAAGATATTAATGTTGTAAAAAAATATGTATAAATTGTGAAATCGTTATTATTTGTTAACAAAAATATTAATAAATTAATATTACTGTTTTATATGTATTTTTGTGAATGTTTTGTGATTACAATATATTTGTTGTGTTTTATCTGGTTTATATTATTTATTTGCTTAAAGACTAGTAATATAGTGCCCTTTTAGGGTAGTAAAATGTAATGCCTTTTAGCGTAGTAAAATGTAGTGCCTTTTGTCACACCTCCTTTTTACCTACACCCCCCCGGAAGAGGTATGATAAAGGGAGTTTTTTATATTAAAGGACAATCGAAACGGGATTATTTTATTAAGAGATTCAGAGTCGCCACTTGGGAGATTTATGGTGTCCCAAGTCACCGGTTCAAATCCCGAATCGAGGAAGGTTGACTCTGTTATACAGTCTGCGAACACAGAAATCCGGGTAAGAAATTCTGTTAACCCGGAAAGGCACTCCTGTGTTCCATGGTTCTAGCACGGTCACTTTGATAATACTTGGCTTATTAAATTGTCTAATTCCTAATTTTAGAACCTATGTGTTTTTACCTTTTACCGTTTTTAAATTAGGAAAATTATCTTGAAACGGGTCACGCGTACGTGTACCCGCTTGTTTGGCGCGTCAAAAATCATGTCACGCGAACGTGTCCACAATTTATAATGCTTTATTATTATTAAGAGAGTTTGGCCAAAGTTGCGCGAACGCATACTCTGGATTTGTTTTTAGAATCGCAATCATGTCACGCGAACGTGTCCACAACCGCGATAGTATATTAAACGGCCCTAAAGGTTTTTCTATGAATATTCCTCATTAATAACTAATTAAAGTGTTTGCGAGGGCCATAGAAATTTGCTAAATGGCGCACCTCAAACTCTAAGGATTTTAAAAGATTAATTAAATGAGGGCCATAACTCAATCGTTTATTTACTACAATTCTCCTCAGTTACTAACAAATTCTAATTAATAACATATTATAAGTTGGGCTTATGTTCCTCGTGCCCTTAACTCCAGCGTTCAGGCAAGCCTAATAGAAGAGGATTTGCATTGACTAAGAAAGCAAATTTGGCTACTTAAGGAGAAGGGGTTTGGGCCTTATTCAAGGTTAAGCCCAAGGCAAAATGGGCAGGCCCAGTAGAAAAGAACCTGCGCTTCAACTTTGCAGCCTCATGGCCCAAACTATTTGAGGGCTAAGGAGAAAAATGAAGATCAGACCCAAGGGGCCTCTAAACTCGCGTCAGAAAAAAAAAAAAAAAGTAAACTCAACATCAAACCCAGCTCATCATCAACATGGTTTAAAAGAATATAACTACTAAACGTGGATTCAACATCAGGAATGTAAACAGGAAGCTCAGCATCGAACCCAGTCCATCACCCACATGATTTCAAAAGAATACAATTGCTAACATGGATTCAACTCTGTCCAATTCCAAACATTAGATCCAAGGCAACTAATAGACCATTTCCATGAAACCTTTAACTTTAAACTCACTGACTTTCTTTTATTAGCATGCATACACCTATGTGCATATACTAATGCACCAAGCTATAGCACTCAGCTACTAGTAAGGATCAAGTTACAACCAACATTAAAGCTTAAGGATCAAAAACAGAAAACAGAGGAAAATCACTACTAGTCGAACACACAATCAGCCTGAAGTTAAGAGATGCTATTTCCAGGCTTATTGTTAACTAACAACTTGAGTACATGTGAGTCCATTTTCAGATCCACACACAGTAGGCTTGACATACCTTGAACAACACCATTTAAAGGTTTAAAAACAGTCCATTAATACAAGTAGAATTCAAACAATATTATAACACCCAATATTCTGAAATTATACACTAAATCTAAGCAACGAAATCACCCTAAGCTACTAGCATGCACTAGCACTCAGCACAAACCAGAAGTTGAACTACACAAAACTGAAGCATCTAATCACACATAATGGTAGTAATTAATAGCAACTACATCAGAAATTTAAGATGTCTATTCAAACTTCAACTTGAAGTTCCAAATCTTCATACAACGCTAGCCAATACTCAGTTCCATGACAGGTTTTGATAGTGTACCTGGAAATTACAAAAGGAAAAAAAGGTGAAAGCAATGAACAGCAACAACAGGCCAGTAATGAGACAGTATCAGCAGAAATCAACTCCACCCAGCAAGAGAATCGTAAGCCAAGACCAAACTCAAGTAAAAACTCTTCAACCAAACAGATTCAGCCCATTTTTGAAATCCAAACCAGTAAAATGACAAATCCTTTTCAAATCTCAGGGAATCAGTCCCATATTCCAATTCAAACCATTTTAAAACTCCAAATGAATCACACGTTGCTTCAGAGGTTGAAAACTTCAGGAATCAAAGAAGGAAATTCAATAGAACAATATTTTTCTCTCAAAGTTCTAGCCATCTGTATTTTTTTTGTATTTTCAGCTCTTCAGTTCTGCCTTGAGTTAGAAGAAATGGATGCCTTTATAGGCAAGGCACTAGGGCAACCTAAGAAGTCAGATTTTTGCACTTTGCACCTTTTCTAATTTTTATTTTAGCTCTAATAAGCTAATTATCAGAATTTCAAAACAACCCCCCAACCCTGCTTCTTAGAAGCTTCCCTAGGCAGTTATATACAGATTCCCTAAGCCAATTACCTTGACTACCCTTTTAGAACCCTGTTATTTACCATTAAACCCAACCCGGGTCAATTTGACCCAAGGGTCTAGTTTCAGCAATTGGGCCTGCCAAACTATTTGGATCCTTTTCCCTTGGACTCTGCCTGGACTCCGGATCCAAGTTGAAGGACCTTGATTTGATGAGCCCAACCGGACTCATTTAGACCTCCCTTTTTATTGAACCAAAATAAACACCACGAACTAAAGAAACAAGAAAATTGAAACCATTAGGCATCACTAATTTTAATTGCAAGTAGACAAACAGGCAAGACTCGAAACCAAACGAACAACAGATAAGACGGAGGGGAAGGAGTGATAGAAAAAGAAAAACAAAAACAAAGGAAAGGAAAAGAGAAGTAAAAAGAAATACCTAAAGACTGGCCCGAACAAAAACTTGAATTCACAACTCGAACCTGCGATTCTTGGCCGAAATGGGCCTCAATTGTGTGTTCTCAAGCGAAAACACACAACTGAAGCCAATTTCGACCTCCAATCTCAAACACTCGACGATTTGGGATTTTTGGGATTTAGGGTTCGTCTTTCAAAACCAGATTCGAGAGGTCTCAGGGGTGCTCGAGGGGAACTGGTATAGGATGTAACATGAGGGAGGCGAGGAGGTGCCAGGGTGTGGTTTTAGGGTTGAACAAAGGTGGCGCCGCCACCGGAGAACATCGTGGCGGCGCTAGGATTTCTAAAATTTGAAAAGATACAGGGGGATTCGAAGGACATGGGTTGGGGCTTTGAAACGAGGGGGTTGAGGGGATTTCATGGCGTTAATTTCGTGGGGATTGGCCACCGGCCACCGCCATGGGGCGATTTCCGGCCGTGGCGGACGGCGGCGATGAAGGGGTCTCTGGTGAGGTGACAGAGATGAGAGATGGTGGTAGGGGGGCGTTTGGACATTTAAATATCACACCCAACCCACTTCTCAACCGTTTGATCATCTAGCCTCGACGGCCTGGATTCATTCTAGTCTAAACAACATCGTTTGGCTTGGAGGGAGACAGATCAAGGAAAACTAGGCCGGGTTTGGATCAATTTGGGGCGGATTTTGGAGGACATAGCGTTGGACTTGGGCAAATCAACAAAACAGCCCAAAAACTTGCCTCTTTAATTTTATTTTTCAAAACTAATTCTTTTTCTCTTTTTCTTCTTTTTTTTATCCAAAAATTCAGAACAAAACCTAAATAACAATTAAAAAAACAAATTAACCTAGTCAAACTAATTAACTCATAATTACCATTATTAACTAAACCAAATTAAAGGACAAACTACCCAAAATTCAAAATTTAAAACTGAAAATGTAAAATAAACTATTTTTTGTGATTTTCCTTTTTAATTGCTAATTAATTTCTAAAAATGCGAAGTTAAGTCCTAAATGCACATGCAACATATTTTTTGTATTTTTTATTAATTAAATAAAATAAACTGCACAGACAAATGCAAATAATTGACAGCAAAACGCCACAAAAATCCACAAAATTGCAAACAATGGAAAAAATTGTTTTGTTTTGAATTTGTGGGAGTAATTCGTATAGGGCAAAAATCACGTGCTCACAGCTGCCCCTCTTTGCTCGGAAACACGAAGATTTTTCGTGCAAAGATAAAGTGAGCGGATACGAGCGATTTTTGCCCGTTCGAATACTCCGTGGGAAGCTTTTTTGCAAGATTTGACCGCACCCAGCTTCCGAGGTTGCCTATATATCCTTGGCTATAAAGGAATCAGGTAAGTGTAGTTCAGGAATGTTTGGTAGCTGGGACTACCATGAAGCTGTGATTTCACTGTTGCTACTGCTGCTGCTACTGCTTACTGAACCCCTTATTACACCATGTCAAAATAAAAGAAGTTAGCCTAAACTATGATCTATGAATTACAAAACCTATCTATCTCTTCAGACTTGATCTTGCAGCTTTTGTTGCCATGCTGACTTGTATTCTTCTGGTGAAATTCCTCTGTTGTCGGCTTGAATTATAATCTGAGATATTTTCCTTTTCTTCAGGTGGATGCCTGACTGCCAACTTGAACTACACTTTGAGATGTTTTCCCTTTCTCCAGGTGGACGCCTGACTGCTGAACTGTATTTTGAGATGTTGTCCTTTCTCCAGGTGGGCGTCTGACTGCCGAACTGTATTTGAGATGTTGCCCCTTTTTCTAGGTCGCCACTTGACTGCTGAATTTGAATTGTATTCCCTTGCTCTCCAGGCGGGCTCCTGACTACTGAACTTGAATTGTATTTTGAGCTGTTGCTCCTTTCTCCGGGCGGGCACCTGACTGCTGACCTTGAACTGTATTTCCCTGCTCTCCAGGCGGGCTCCTGATTGCTGAACTCGAAATGTATTCCCATGCTCTCCAGGCGGGCTCCTGATTGCTAAACTTGAATGTATTCCCTGCTCTCCAGGCGGGCTCCTGATTGCTAAACTTGAATGTATTCCCTGCTCTCCAGGCGGGCTCCTGACTACTGAACTTGAACTGTATTTCCCTGCTCTCCAGGCGGGCTCCTGATTGCTAAACTTGAATGTATTCCCTGCTTTCCAGGCGGGTTCCTGATTGCTAAACTTGAATGTATTCCTTGCTCTCCAGGCGGGCTCCTGATTGCTAAACTTGAAATGTATTCCCTGCTCTCCAGGCGGGCTCCAAATTGCTAAACTTGAATGTATTCCCTGCTCTCCAGGCGGGCTCCAAATTGCTAAACTTGAATGTATTCCCTACTCTCCAGGCGGGCTCCTGATTGCTAAACTTGAATGTATTCCCTGCTCTCCAGTCGGGCTCCTGATTGCTAAACTTGAATGTATTCCCTGCTCTCCAGGCGGGCTCCTGATTCCAACAAAAATAGACGAAACAAAGGAAATTTTCTACCCCAGTTTGGTAGCTGGGCACATATGTGAGTGTTAAACTGAATTTTCTACCACTATTGAAAGCTAGGTCCTATTATCCAGGAAGGTCCTGACAACTCTTAATTGAACGACAATTATAATCCTAAGTTATATCTTCTAAAGGTATTACTTCCGCTAAGACTTGTTATCTAAGAGGGTCTTAAAACTACATCCTATTATCCAGGAAGGTCCTGACAATCAAAATCAAGTCTTATCTTTACAATGACAATTTTACCACTGAGTTATACTACAACAGAGTTTACGCTACATCTTGTGATCTAGTGGAAATCTTAAAGCTAGGTCCCATTATCCAGGAGGGTCCTGAAAATCAAGTATTATCTTAAAAGTGACAATTTTTACGGCTGAATTATACTACCCTACAACAGAACTCTTACGGCTGAATTATACTTCCTTACCACAGATATTACGCTAGATCTTGTTATCTGATGGAAATCTTAAAGCTAGGTCCCATTATTCAGGGGGGTCCTGAAAACTCCTAATTGAATCCTATATCAAACATGCAAACTTTAAAGTCAACTTATACTCCTTATGCTAAACTAATCTATTCATGATTGCTTTGAAATTTAACTACGTCCCATTTTGCAGGAGGGTCCTGAGAGTTTACGATCAAACCTGTTTGGTGCTTGCTCTTCCCCTACGGAGAATTCCTCCGAAACCAACGAAATTTTCTGCCCCTGTTTCAATCAAAGAAAAATCTTGTCAGTTTAAAATGGCGGTTAGTTGATGGCATTCTTGCTGAAGATGTCTCCGTTGCCGTGTTTTGCTTTGACCTGCTTCCCCGAACTGACCCTGAACCGCTTGACTTTTTGACTAACCTTCAAACCTCATGACCTTTGATGACCCGAGTGTTCTATACCCAAACCGTTGTTTTACATCTCTGACCCCTTTATCTGAACCTTTGCATCCCCCATGAAATTACCAAGTCATTCCACCGATGAAACTTCCGGTGACTCCTTATATCCCACTTTACATCATGCTATCTTTGGTATGTTCTGGCCACACTGTGCTTTGCAATTTTGGAAGTTGGTAGTGAGCTTTGAAATCCTTTCTTATTTGCTTTGAACAAGACTGACATTGAAACATCTTAGAGAAACAAACCCCAAAAGAAATGAAATGCAATGACCTTGAGAGTTAAGGATAAAGAAAATCCAAAACCGGACGACTTGCTAAAAGGAAAAGGAAAAGAGACTTATCTGAGTGGAACAGCTGGCACCAATGATCATGACATGCATTTCGGATTAATCGGCCCAATCTGTCCAACCAATCAACCTTCAGTTGCCATACTTTGTTGCCCTGGAATTCCATAACCTGATTTCTTCATCCAAACCTTGACCTTGTTCATCCTGCGGTGCCCTGAAAGGTTTTCACCAACAGACCTCTCTCATTTGTTCATCTCTCAACTCGCTTTCGCCTCAAGGTGCCCGTGAAGGTTTTCACCAATAAGACACTCTCATTTTTATTTCTCTCAGCTCCCGTCGCCTTACGGTGTCCGTGAGGGTTTTCACCAATAAGACTCTCTCATTTTTCATTGTTCCCGCTCAGACCAGAGTGTTGCCCCTGACATGAATCACTTCTACTTGCTCGACTTGGCATTTCTCGAAGACTGATCAGAAGGTCTTTCTTTGGACCGTAATGTGGGCTTTTGGACAGGGTTAGAAAGAAAGGGTATCAAAGGCTCAAAACAATTCAAATGGGTTTAAAATTACAACTTTCGGAATCAAATTTCTTACAACAACCACAACTTCTGCCCCAGTATCTTGTTGTGATTTTCTCTTATCTCTTTCTCTCTTTTTCTTTCCTTTTTTTTTGTTGTTTTGTTGGTTTTTTTTTGTTTTTCTTTTTATTTTCTTCTTTTTTTTCTTTTCTCTTTTCATTCTTTTCTTTTCTCTCTTTTTCCTTTACTTATCTTTCACGCTTGTGTTTCTGATCTCTGCTACTGATTCCGAAAGAGGGGTTGAAAGAAAATAAATAATGCTCAAAGGGGTAACAGAGGATAAAGTGTTTAGATAGCAGAACAAAATGCCTTCGTCATTCCAATCTTCAAAACATGCCAAGTACAAACAAACACAATTTAACCAAAGAAAATCATACATAGTATCTCTTGACCGCATCGGAATTGATGGCCATTTCTACACACTTGCCTTCTATGTCTGTCAAATACAAAGCATCATTGGTCAACACTCTCATCACGATGAACGACCCCTGCCAATTTAGAGCGAACTTGCCTTTGGCCTCAGCCTGATGTGGAAGAATACGTCTCAACACTTGCTGACCCACTTCGAACTTTCGTGGACGCACCTTCTTATTATATGCTCTAGCCATCCTCTGTTGATACAATTGGCCATGACATACTGCTGCCAATCTTTTCTCATCGATCAAACTCAATTGCTCCAGGCGGCTTTTGACCCATCATCATCATCAATTTTAGCTTCTGCGACAATTCGAAGGGATGGGATCTCAACTTCTGCGGGTATCACTGCCTCGGTGCCATACACCAATAAATTAGGAGTCGCCCCTACTGAGGTACAAACAGTAAGGCGATAACCCAGCAATGCAAAAGGCAACTTTTCATGCCACTGTCTAGAACCCTCCACCATTTTCTGAAGTGTCTTCTTTATATTCTTGTTGGCCGCCTCAACTGCTTCGTTTGCCTTGGGGCGGTAAGGGGTGGAATTACAATGTGTAATCTTGAACTGCTGACATACCTCTTTCATCAGATGTCTATTGAGATTAGCCCCATTTTTTGTAATGATCACCTTTGGTATCCCAAACCGACAAATGATATTTGAGTGCACAAAATCAACCACCGCTTTCTTGGTTACAGACTTGAATGTTTTGGCCTCAACCCACTTGGTGAAATAATCAATGGCCACCAGAATAAACCTGTGCCCATTCGACACTGCTGGCTCGATTGGCCTGATGACATCCATGCCCCACGCAACTAAAGGACACAGTGTTGACATGGTGTGCAATTCCGATGGTGGAGAATGAATCAAATCTCTATGCACTTGACACTGATGACACTTGCGTACAAAACTGATACAATCCCGCTCCATAGTAAGCCAATAATAGCCTGCTCGGAGAATCTTCTTTGCCATCAAAGAAAAGTTTCCATCCTGGCTTCTCAACTTGTTCCAACTCATCAACATGCATTACCTCTTCATCAGGGAAGTATGTCTTCAAAGGTTCATATTCTTCATACCGGGTTTTCAGCCAAATGGTCAGCCAATGCTTGTGCCTTCATCGCAGTCCGGGTTACATAGACGATGTCAAATTCTGTGAGCAAGATCTTCCACTTTGCGAGCCTCCCTGTGGGCATAGGATTCTGAAAGATGTACTTCAACGGGTCCAACCGAGAGATGAGGTAAGTAGTATAGGATGACAAGTAATGTTTCAACTTCTGTGCTACCCAAGTTAGGGCGCAACATGTCCTCTCAAGCTGAGTGTACTTAACCTCGTAAGATGTGAACTTCTTGCTGAGATAGTATATTGCCTGCTCTTTCCTGCCGGTGATGTCATGCTAACCCAACACACAACCAAACGAATTGTCCAAAACCATCAAATCCAGAATCAAAGGCCTTCCTGGCTCTGGCGGGACCAACACCGGTGGGTTTGACAAATACCCCTTTATCTTATCAAATTCTTCTTGACACTCGTCTGTCCACTTGACCGCAGCATCCTTCTTCAATAGCATAAAGATAGGCTCACACGTTGTTGTAAGTTGAGCAATAAACCTGCTGATGTAATTCAATCTCCCTAACAGACTCATCACCTCAGTCTTGTTCCTCGGAGGTGGCAATTCTTGGATGGCTTTGATTTTTGATGGGTCCAATTCAATACCTCGGCAGCTAACTATGAATCCCAACAATTTTCCAGATGGAACACCGAAAGCGCACTTTGCAGGATTAAGCTTAAGATTGTACCTGCGAAGCCTTTGGAAGAACTTGCTCAGATCTCTGACGTGCTCAGACTGCCTCCTGGACATTATAATTACATCATCCACATAAACCTTGATCTCCCTGTGTATCATGTCGTGGAATATGGTTGTCATTGCCCTCATGTAAGTTGCCCCAGTTCAGACCGAAAGGCATGACCCTATAGCAGTACGTTCCCCGTGGCGTGATGAATGCCGTCTTTTCTGCATCTTCCTCATCCATTAAGATCTGGTGATAGCCCACATAACAATCCACAAAAGAACCAATCTCATGTTTTGCGCAATTATCAATCAATATGTGGATGTTTGGCAGTGGGAAGTTATCCTTTGGACTCTCCTTGTTGAGATCACGGTAATCAACGCACACCCTGGTCTTACCATCCTTCTTCGGCACAGGCACAACGTTTGCTAACCATGTGGGATACCGCGTGACCCTAATAACTTCGCATCTAACTGCTTGGTGACCTCTTCTTTGATCTTCACACTCATATCAGTTTTAAATTTCCTCAGCTTCTGCTTGACAAGGGGGAATGCCGGGTCAGTGGGCAATTTGTGAACCACCAAGTCAGTGCTTAGACCCGGCATGTCGTCATATGACCATGCAAAAATATCTTTGTACTCGAACAGTGCTTTAATTATCTCCTGTCTGAGCTGTGGTTCAAGATGGACACTTATTTTAGTTTTCCGGACATTATCTTGATCCCCTAAGTTGATTGCTTCTGTATCATTCAAGTTAGGTTTGGGTTTTTCTTCAAAATGGCTTAATTCTTTACTGATCTTTTCAAAGGCCTCATCATCATATTCCACTTCATCATCACACTCAATTTCTTGTATTATTATTTCAAAATTAGATTGGCTTTTAAGACTGGGCCGGAGATTCCTCATGCATGTCATGTCACTGAAACCAGCATAAAAAGGACTGTACAAGAAAGAAAAAAAAACAAAAATAAAACTATCAGGAATGAAAAAGAAGGGAAATTGCATTTCATTGAAATTTAAAGATAACAAGGTTTAACACATCCAAACGGACGGAACATAGAATCTGAATTACAACCCTGGAATAATCCAGATTAAAACTGAAAGAAAAATCAAAGCCGACTACCAAGACTCCCTCCGAGTAGGAAGAGGAGTGGCTTCCCAATTGTTGATCTTTGCACTGGGCCCCACAAATTGCACATCCGCCTTGCTCGATCCCTCTCCAGCTTCCACCATATTCACCTCGTTGAACAACGTTTCAAACCTTTCAAGCAACTCCTTATCTGGACCAACCACAGAACCGGGCATTGTTGTTACTGGGCGCTTTTTGGTACCAGGCCTTACAAATGATCGGGAGAGACGTGGGACAGGCTTTGGAAGAACCCATGCCCTCTGTTTTAACTTTTTGGCTCGCCTTATGTCTACAGTTGTAGGATTGAACCCCAAACCAAAGGTATCCAAGTTTTTGGGAAGAGACACCGGCTGTACGATACCTTCCAGAGACGCACCCAAACCCTTGCCAGGTACGAAGCCATTCTTCAACATCTCAGAAACCCCCATGACTGATGCGGCTGCTACTTCAAAATTGGAACACATTCACCTTCTGGGATTTTCTCAACTGACACTGTGTCAAAAACCTGATAGACCCACGGCCCCTTGTCGTCTTCAACTTCGATGAAGGGTATAATGGCATCATTCTGGGCACACAAACTATCCTCGCCGTGCACTACAATTTCCTGTCTGTCCCATTCAAATTTGACCATCTGGTGCAGGGTAGATGGTACTGCCTTGGCGGCATGAATCCAGGGTCGGCCTAGCAAAAGATTGTAAGAAACCGCCACATCCAGCACCTGAAATTCCATAGTAAATTCAACTGGCCCTATTGTCAGCTCCAGCACTATGTCCCCGACTGAATCTTTCCCTCCACCATCGAACCCTCGAACGCAAATACTATTCTTGTGAATTCTTTCATTGTCCACTTTCAATTTGTCCAGGGTGGAGAGAGGGAAAATGTTAGCGCTGGAAACATTGTCAATCAATACCCGCGTAACCACAGAATCTTTGCACTTCACCGTAAGATAAAGGGCTCTATTATGCTCAGTACCCTCCATGGGCAATTCATCATCAGAAAAAGTGACTCTGTTTACCTCAAAAATCTTTTTTGCTATCTTTTCCAGATGGTTTATAGAGATCTTGTCAGGAACGTGGGCCTCGTTTAAGATTTTCATCAACGCCCGATGGTGCTCGTCCGGAAGGATTAACAATGAGAGAAATGAAATCTGGGCAGGGGTCTTCCTCAACTGCTCTACAATAGAATAGTCCTGCACTTTCATCTTCCTCAAGAACTCCTCTGCCTCTTCTTCGGTCACAACTTTCTTCACTAACACTGGGTTATCTTTGGCGGTTTTGGTTTTTCTTAACTCCTCGGGGGCAAAGCATCTCCCCGAGCGAGTCAGACCATGGGTCTCATAGACTTTTTCTTTAACCTCTTTCCCTTTGTAAGTCACTGTTATTCGGCCATAATTCCCAGGGACGGCCTTGCTGTTGATTATTGGTAGCTGAGTTACTGGTTTGATAATAACAGGCTCTGTGCGAGCACCCTCCACGACTACAACAGGCTTGTTTGCTGCCCCTGGTACCACTACTTTTGCTTTTCCCTGTTTCACTGCAACCCCGCTTGAGGACTCCTTCTCAATTACCACAACTGGTTTACTGTCTGTCCCTTTCAACTTGATCAAAGACTTCCCACTTGTTGACTTTTCACTCGGCCTGACTTCACTGGACCGGATCATCATTACAGTCTGCGATGGCTTCTTCGGCTCTCCTCCATTATGCACTATCTCAATCATATTGGTCTCATGATGGGCCAACAATGGATTCTAGTTATAGCTGTGGTAGTTAGATATTGGAACAAGTTTGGTTATAGTTGTGGTTAGATGTTGGAACTAGTGTGGTTATAGTAATTCCCTTGCCGGGATATTTGAGATGATGTTTTGTTCCCTTACCGGGATGTCGTTATATTGTTGTTTGTGACGGTATATGAGATAAGAAATTTCTTGGAGCTTGGGCTCAAGTGATATCCTGAAGTAAGAAATGAAAGAAAGAGAAAGAGTTGATGGTTACTCCCTTGCCGGGACGTGTTATTGGATTTGTTGATTTTCTCCCTTGTCGGGATTTAACTTTTTACTTGTGTTTCCCTTGCCGAGATTTCTATTACTGTTTGTCTATTTCCCCGCCCCCATTGTTTGTGATTGTTGATTGGGTGAGGTTGTGTTAATTATATATGGATCGGGTTGCACGTCGCAACAGTTGTAACCGTGGATCGGGTTGCACGCCGCAACAACACTATATATTCGTGGATCGGGTTGCATGCCACAACAACACCATATATTTGTGGATCGGGTTGCACGCCGCAACAACACTATATATTCGTGGATCGGGTTGCACGCCGCAACAACACTATATATTCGTGGATCGGGTTGCACGCCGCAACAACACTATATATTCGTGGATCGGATTGTACGCCGTAACAACACTACATATTTGTGGATCGGGTTGCACGCCGCAACAACACTATATAATTGTGGATCGGGTTGCACGCCACAACAACACTGTATACTTATGGTTCGGGTTGAACGCCGCAACAGTGATGATTGAGGATCGGGTTGCACGCTGCAACAGTATTGTATGTGATCGGATTGGGTTGCGTACCGCAACAAATTATAGCTTAAGTGTGTTTATTCCGGATTAAGTTTATGTTTGTTGTTCTATCCTTCAGTTTAGACTTCTTGTTTTAATTGTTGCCTCCCCATAGCATGTTTCCCCCCCTTTTTATACACTGCTTACTTCTTGTTTACTTTCCGCTACTATTTTGTTGTACTTGTATATATACCTGCACAGGTTTATCTGGTAGTCTGGTGTAGCCTCGTCACTACTTTGCCGGGGTTAGGCTAGGCACTTACCAGCACATGGGGTCGGTTGTGCTGATGCTACACTCTGTGCATCTTTTTGCACAGATCACAGTACCGGAGCAGTAGCTTTCGGACATCAGTAGTTGATTGGGAGCTGACTTCATTCCAGAGATTTCGAGGTAGCCTTGCAGACGTCCGCATGGCCCAGAGTCTCTTCTATCTTTACTTTAATTTGTTATCCTGTGTACCGGATCAAATAGTATTGTGTTTTATTCAGACTTTGGGTGTAGTATTCTATAAACGTTCGTGAGGTTGTGACTCCAGTTCTTGGGTAGAGGATTCTGTTAGACTTCTATATCTCTTTCAGTTTATTATATATGTTGAGACTTCCGCTTTATGTCATTATGTTTGGTTTTATTAAATAGCTGGTAATTGTTGCAAAAAGGTAGATTAAATTGGCTTGCCTAGCTCCCATTAGTAGGCGCCATCACGACTCCCGAGGGTGGGAAATCCGGGTCGTGACAAGTTGGTATTAGAGCACTAGGTTACATAGGTCTCACAACTCACAGACAAACTCGGTAGAGTCTGAGGGATCGGTACGGAGACGTCTGTATTTATCCCCCAGAGGCTACAGAGTTAGGAAAAGTTTCACTTCTATTCTTCCCTGTCGTGCGATTTTGTTCTCTCAATGCTAAATTGAAACCTCCACTCTTGTCCTTTCGTGAATGGCGAGGTCATGTACCGCTTCTTCAGCCGAGCAGCAGCGGACCGGCGATAGATCAGCTACGTCTTCGGAGGCTTTGTGGAGGTAAAGGTATTAGAGGTGGAGGTAGAGATGCGAGAGGTGGAGGTAAATGTATTAGAGGTGGAGATGCAGGTACTGTTCTGGTTTGTGGTAGAGAAGCTTCGGTTTTATTTTGTGCCGTATCTGGTCATCACCTTATCACGCTACCTTGGGACTGTCATGCCAAGACTGTGACCTTAGCTTTACCGAGTTTGCCTCGTTTAGAGTGGAGAGGGACTCCTGGTCATTCTACCCACAGTATTATATCATATGTGAAGGCTCGGCGTATGGCCGAGAAAGGGTGTTTGGTCTACTTGGCGTATGTTCGTGATTCTAGTGCTGAGGTTTCCTTTATCGATTTTGTGCCCGTTGTTCGTGAGTTCTGGATGTGCCCTTCAGACCTGCCGGGCATGCCACCCGACAGGGATATTGACTTCTGCATTGATTTGGCTCTGGGCACTCAGCCCATTTCTATCCCGTCGTATCGTATGGCCCCGCCTGAGTTGAAAGAGTTGAAGGAGCAGTTGCAAGACTTGCTTGAGTAGGGTTTCATTAGACCCAGTGTTTCGCCTTGGAGTGCGCCGATGTTGTTTGTCAGGAAGAAGGACGGATCGATGAGAATGTGTATTGATTACGGGCAATTGAACAAGGTAACGGTCAAGAATAAGTATCCACTGCTGAGGATTGATGATTTGTTCGACCAGCTTCAGGGTGCCAGGGTATTTTCCAAGATTGACTTGAGATCTGGCTACCATCAGTTGAGGATTAGGGCATCCGATGTCCCTAAGACAGCTTTTCGCACTCGGTATGGGCATTATGAATTCATGGTCATGTCTTTTGGGTTGACAAATGCCCCAGCAGCTTTCATGGATTTGATGAACTGAGTGTTCAGGCCTTATTTGGATTCGTTCGTGATGGTGTTCATTGATGATATATTGGTATATTCCCGCAGCCAGGAGGAGCACGAGCAGCACCTTAGAGTGGTTCTTCAAACTCTGAGGGGTAGCCAGTTATATGCAAAGTTCTCCAAGAGTGAGTTCTGGTTGTGTTCAGTTGCATTTCTGGGCAATGTTGTGTCAGCAGAGGGTATTCAAGTTCAGGGCCTTATGCAGTTTATTGTGATGCTTCCCATGATGGGCTTAGAGCAGTGTTGATGCAGGACGACAAAGTCATTGCCTATGCTTCGAGGCAGTTGAAGATCCATGAGAAGAACTATCCGGTTCACGATTTGGAGTTGGTAGCCATAGTTCACGCATTGAAGATTTGGAGGCCTTAGCTGTATGGCGTGGCATGTGAGGTGTTCACGGATCACAAGAGTCTTCAGTATTTGTTCAAGCAAAAGGAGTTGAATTTGAGGCAGAGGAGGTGGTTGGAGTTGTTGAAGGATTATGACATTCACCATTCTATATCATCCGGGGGAAGGCCAATATGGTGGCCGAGGCATTGAGTAGGAAGTCAGCCAGTATGGGCAGTCTTGCTTATATTCCGGTTGGTGAGAGGCCGCTTGCTTTGGATGTTCAGGCTTTAGCCAATCAGTTCGTGAGACTGGATGTTTCTGAGCCCAGTCGTGTGTTAGCTTGCACAGTCGCTCGTTCTTCATTATTGGAGCGTATCCGTGATCGGCAGTTTGACGATCCCCATTTGTGTGTGCTTAGAGACACGGTGCAGCGTGGAGGTGCCAAGCAGGTTACCATAGATGCGGATGGAGTTTTGAGATTGCAGGGGCGAGTTTGTGTGCCCGATGTGGATGGGCTTCGAGAGTTGATTTTGGAGGAGGCCCATAGTTCCCGGTACTCTATTCATCCGGGTGCCGCGAAGATGTATCAAGATTTGCGGCAGCGTTATTGGTGGCGTAGAATAAAGAAGGATATTGTAGCATATATGGCTCGTTGTTTGAATTGTCAGCAGGTTAAGTACGAGCATCAGAAGCCTGGTGGTTTGTTTCAGAGGATTGAGCTTCCTGAGTGGAAGTGGGAGAGGATCACTATGGATTTTGTTACTGGACTTCCGTTGACCCGGAAGAAGTTCGATGCAGTTTGGGTCATTGTTGATAGACTGACCAAGATAGCGCATTTCATTCCTGTGGCAGTCTCATATTCATCCGAGAGATTAGCTGAGATTTATATCCGGGAGATTGTTCGCCTTCGTGGTGTGCCGTCATCTATCATTTCGGACCGAGGTACGCAGTTTACCTCGCGCTTCTAGAGAGCAGTTCAGCGAGTGTTGGGCACACGGGTTGAGTTGAGCACAGCATTTCATCCCCAGACGGACGGTCAGTCCGAGCGGACTATTCAGATTTTGGAGGATATGCTTCAAGCTTGTGTTATCGACTTTGGAGGTTCGTGGGATCAGTTCTTGCCTTTAGCGGAGTTTGCCTACAACAACAGCTACCAGTCGAGCATCTAGATGGCTCCTTGTGAGGCTTTATATGGTAGGCGGTGTTGGTCTCCAGTTGGATGGTTTGAGCCTGGAGAGGCTCGGTTGTTGGGTCCGGATTTGGTTCAGGAGGCCTTGGACAAGGTCAAGATCATTCAGTATAGGCTTCGTTCAGCTCAGTCTAGGCAAAAGAGTTATGCAGACCGCAAGGTTCGAGATGTGGCATTTATGGTTGGTGAGCGGGTATTGCTCCGAGTGTCGCCTACGAAGGTCGTGATGAGATTTGGGAAGAAGGGCAAGCTTAGCCCTAGGTTCATTGGTCC
>NW_017672820.1:47370-51254 GCF_001879085.1 Nicotiana attenuata
ATCCGCGAGACTCCACTAAACCTGGTCATGACTCGTGAGACCTAGTAATCTAGGCTCTGATACCAACTTGTCACGATCCAATTTCCATACCCGGTCGTGATGGCGCCTCTCGTGAAGACAAGGCCAGCCAACTAACCCAATCTGTTTCTTTAACAATTATTAAACATAAATGTATAGATAAATATAGCTTAACGACAATAATAACCAGTATGTACCACCCAACACAACCCGATCGGGGTGTCACAAGTCACGAGCATCTAGGGAAAAACCTTAACACAACTACAGGCCAATAAACATATACAAGTAAAGTTTCTGGAAAACAAAAGACAACATCCGGTGCCGCGAACGCTGGCGGTCACCTTGCTCAGCTACAATAATAATACCTTCAATCCGCTAATAACCCGCTACCGGGTGAACGATACCTGCAACTGCACGCGAGGTGCAGGGAGTAAAGTGAGTACTTCCAACTCAGTGAGTAATAGAAGTAAATAATAACTGAGCAGCAAGAAATCACGTAAAGCAACCAACGGGCTGTACAGAAGCCGGGTACAATTTCCGAGAAAACAGTGAAATCAGAGAACTTCTTAAAAATGTTCGGCTCAGTTCAAATCTCTTTAGAAAATGGTCCTTTCAATAATTACGAAAGCTGTTCAAAATAGTTAGTGCTGATTAGCACAGAAAATCCGCCCCTCGGGCCCAAATACCACAGCATAGCAGGTAAAAATGCAAATAAGTATGCAAGATGAACACATAAAAGTTCGCCCCTCGGGCACGAATTTCGTTACTAGTCAGTCATTGTTACCTGACCGGTCAGCCATTGTTATCTGACCCAATGCGTGTTTCCAGCTGGTCAGCCATTGTTACCTGACTGGTCAGCCATTGTTACCTGACCAAAACACGAATGACAGTGTCATTGTTACCACTGTCCAATTCTAAATGGGTACCCGCGCTCACTGTGGGTGTGCAGACTCCGGAGGGGCTCCTACAGCCCAAGCGCTATATCAACATAAGGCCTGAAAGCCTGTACATATCAACATGAGGCCTGGAAGCCTCCTCACAATACACTCGAGGCCTGGAAGCCTCCTCACATCACTCAGCATATCCTCACATATGGCCCTCGGCCTCAATCAGTCCAAAAATAATCATAAGCCCCTCGGGCATCAGTAAAGAAACAACAATGCTCAGCTCAAACAATAGTTCAAATATCAGTTAAAACTCGAGGTTGAGTGAAAATATAGCTGAGTTCATGAAACAGTGTAATGACAATGGACTGAGTTCAAATAATATTTCAAATAGTAAGGAAAACAGTGATGATAGCTCATAGGGAGTTCAAACAGTCGGCAATAAGCCCCAAATATGGCAATAAGCCCAAGTCCTAGTGAAAAACAACAAGTCATAGCGAAATACGCAGTAAAATCAACAACCGGGACGGACCAAGTCACAATCCCCAACGGTGCTCTACCCCACGCTCTCTGTCTGGCGTGCAAGTCACCTCAATATAGCACTATGGGTGCAAATCCGGGGTTTAAAACCCTCAGGGTATCATTTACAATCATCACTCACCTCGATCCGGCGAAATCTCTAGCCCGCGACGCCTTTGTCCCTTGAATCGGCCTCCACGCGTGTCGAATCAAACCAAAATCAGAGCGAGTACATCACAATATGCCAAGGGAACGATGCCCAACCGAAAACAATCGAAATATAGCAAAAATCTCGAAACTAGCACAACCCGAGCCCCGGGCCCACTTCTCGAAAAATTACAAAACTCACAAGGGTCGCTTCTGCGACACAATTTCTCTTTTCTATGAAGTCTCACCTCCAAGCCCAAACCGCTTCTGCGACTTCTTGTCCGCTCTTGCGGACTCGCTTAGGCGAAAATACTTCCGCTTCTGTGGAACTGCTCAACCTCATCCTATTCCGCACCTGCGATGCTTTCTCCGCTTCCGCGCAACCGCATCTGCGGTCTCCTTTCCGCAGATGTGGAAATACCTGCTGCAGCTAAGAACCTGCAATTACCAACTTCAAATTTTCTTCCAATGGCCACCCGAAATCACCCCGAGGCCCTCGGGACCTCAACCAAAAGCACCAACATGTCTTAAAACATTATTCAAACTTGCTCCAATCAATGAAACACCTCAACTAACACTAAAATCATTGAATTATATCGGATTCAATCCTAAGTTTCTTAAAAACTTCTGAAATACGCATTTGATCGAAATCCCGCTCAAAACACCTCCGAATGGTCTGAAATTTTGCACAGATATCCAAAATCACCTAACGAAGCTACAGCAACTCTCGGAATTCCATTCTGACCCTCGGATCAAAATCTTACCTATCAATCGGAACTCGCCGAAATACTAACTTTGCCAATTCAAGCCTAATTCTACACCGAACCTCCAAACTCAATTCCGATCGCACTCCTAAGTCACAATTCACCTCCAGAAGCTAACCGAATCACCGGAAACCACATCCGAGCCTCCTAACTCATAAGTCAACGTCCGGTTGACTTCTCCAACTTAAGCCTTCCTTAAAAAGACTAAGTGTCTCATTTTCTACCAAAACCAATCCAAATCAACTCTAACACACCAAACACTGATAATGAAACATGAAGAAGCATGAAATTGGGGAAATGAAGCAGTAACACATGAGACGACGGGTCGGGTCGTTACATCCTCCCCAACTTAAACAAACGCTCGTCCTCGAGCGTACCCAGAAATGTACTAGAAGCAACCCAACAGCTGAATGACCTTTCCAAGTATATACCCGGGGTGGTCCCTCGCCACCCTATCTCGCATTGGTCCTATAACTCAATATAGCTGAAATTTCACAATACACCTGAACCATAAACCATAGAACCACATTGCACTTTCCGAAATCAAACACAAGATCAGAAATTCACATCTATATTCAGAATAAGCCCGAACCAACTGTAATAACCCATACCTGTAACCTCAGGTGAAATCATATGATATACCACATAATCCAAACACTCGAAACGATAGTCTCTATTCACAGCAGTTGCCCACAATACCCAAATACCGATAGAAACCTCTTATTAGCTAAAGTCTTATTCCAACACTTTCATATACTGCCAACGATAAATAAAACACGCGATAAACCGTAACCATTCCTCAGATCAACTATACATGAAGCCACTTCCCTTTTTGGCTAATACACAACAGACTTCCGGGCCAAACCTCGATATTATACTTCTAGCAAGCTGAAATCACATTTGTTCGAATTCATTAATGACTCCAACGATCACCCCGAATCCAACACACCACCCCGGTGATACGACACCTCAATACAGGCCTAAGCCACGACTTGCATAATACACGCACCAATAAGGAACTGTCTGAACGTACTCAAATCAGGACAAATGACGCAAACGGAAGAGTTGTACCTCAAGCTCATCAATACCATTACAACACAAGGCTGAGACCTCGTCCCACATCATAGAAATGGAGTACCTGAATCTACCTCGAGAGGCCATACCCCCGTGTGGCCTTGCCACAATGCGCGATCTTATCCAAACACTGTTACACATGAACACCTCAAGTCACCATGCTCAAAATAGACAGCCACGCACAATTTAATGTCTGAAACCAAAGCAATTCATTACACCCACGGCGAAACAAATAACATACGACACGCAACCCGATAGGCCATAATCAATACTCCATACACCGAGCAACACTCAATTACTCTTCCCGCTCGACTTCCTCTATGAATCCTCAATAGAACCGCACCACATGTGCCCATACCCAACAAATCATAACGCCTCACAGCACAGAAAAGCAGCTCATACATCTCCTTATATCACTAACAAGCTCAATAACGATCGAATCGACCTATCCCTCAACAATACAACTCGGGGCCAACCA
>NW_017672820.1:53121-75498 GCF_001879085.1 Nicotiana attenuata
CGTATTAGGTAATATTATATCGAATATACTATATCTACATATATATACTATACACTTAGTATATATATAGTATACACTATACACTTAGTATATATATATAAGTGTGTGTGTGTGTGTATCTATACACTTAGTATATATATATATATATATATATATATATATACTATACACTTAGTATATACACTTAGTTTAAAATGAATTAAAATCCTAAATTTATTTTTAAATTAAACTTAAAATAATTTATTTTTGCTTTATATATGGCGACCAAGTTTAGTCGCCATTTTGGTCTAACGGTCAAAAAATGGCGACCAAGTTTGGTCGCTATGTTGGTCAAATTAATCAATACCTATTTGCTACCAAGAATAGCGACCAATGTTGGTCGCTATGTTTTAATCCAGAGTCAAAATCGGGTTGCCCTACCAAAATGTTATTTTCTTACCAAAAAATTTCCCAAACTCTCTCTCCACATATTCCCTTACACAAATCAATCCCCCCACCCCTTGCCACTGTCGCCGGAGCTGCTACCGCCGCTACCACTATCGCCGCTACCATTGTCGCCGCTACCAGTGCCGCCGGAGCCGCCGCTACCACTGTCGCCGGAGCTGCTGTCTCCCGCCCCTTTCCACCACTGTTTTAATCCTCCTTTTAATCTACCAAGGTTAGTAATCTACCTTCTTAGCTTTTTAATTTTTAATATTTGCTATATAATTTTATGTAATTTTTCAGAATTTTTGTTTATTTAGTATTAGTGTTTTTGGTTTGAACTACATTAGATTTATGAAATTAAGGTAGAAATTATGATCTTTTAGTTCTTGTATTAATTTATATTGAGTTAAATTGTGAAAAGAAACAATTCATACATTAGCAATACCTAAATAAGAATACATTATATCTAAATTAATTTGTTCTTGCTTTATTTATATAGATGGAACATCGTACTTGGATGTACAATAGAAATTATCCTAATCGGCGGGGATTGCGGGAGGATTTTGTAGAAGGGGTTGATGAATTTATTAGACACGCAATGTCACTTCCGCCATACATAAATGAAGGAGTAATTAGGTGCCCTTGTGTTAGGTGCGTCTGTATGAAGTTTGAAAAATCGGAGGAAGTTAAGGTTCATCTTTATAGTAAGGGGTTTATAGCGAATTACTTTATGTGGACTTGTCATGGAGAGATCGATGGTAGCCATGGGATATTTCATAACATGGTTGTGGGTGAAAGTAGTAGGTCGGTGGAGAATACAAATCTTGATGCTAGAATTCATGATATGGTTGCGGATGCTTTTGGGATGCACTTTGGGTTTGAGTCCAACAAAAATGTTGAAAAAACTCCTAATGATGACGCAAAACGTTTTTATGAAGCTTTAGAGGAAGCTAGTCGTCCACTACGTAACGGAAGTTCGCACTCTGAGTTGTCTGTTGCAGTTAGATTACTAAGTATGAAATCTGATTGGAATATTTCTCAAGGAGCCATGGACTCCTTCATTGACCTTATGCGTGAACTAGTTGGCCCTGATATCGAATTACCTGGTGATTTCTACAAGGCAAAGAGATTAGTTTCTAAGTTAGGACTTTCGTCATTGAGAATTGATTGTTGTGAAGATGGTTGCATGTTATATTATAAAGATGATGCAGGTTTGGACAGTTGTAAATTTTGCGGAAAGCCTCGTTTCAAGAGGCTTTCCAGTGGGAATATGGTCGCTATCAAGTCGATGCATTATTTACCTCTTTTATACCTATGTTAAAGAGGTTATATGCGTCGATGAGTTCTACTCCTCATATGAGATGACACTTTGAAAATAGAGACCACCTGGTGTTATGTGTCATCCTTCAGATAGAGAAGCTTGGAAGCACTTTGATAGGACATATCCAGATTTTGCTAGTGAACCAAGGAATGTTCGATTAGGTATGTGTGCGGATGGCTTCACGCCCTTTTCTGTATCTGCCACACCATATTCATGTTGGCTTGTCTTTCTTACACCTTATAATCTACCACCCGAGTTGTGCATGACTAGTCCATACATATTCTTAAATTGTATTATCCCCGGTCCACGTAATCCGAAAAGTTTGATTGATGTATATTTGCAACCTTTGATTGATGAGCTAAAACAATTATGGTACGATGGTGTTGAAACATATGACATATCAACCAAGCAAAATTTCATTTTGCGTGCTAATTTAATGTGGACAATTAATGATTTTCCTGCGTATGGAATGTTGTCTGGGTGGATGACTGCTGGTAAGCTAGCTTGTCATTACTGCATGGAAAATAGTAAAGCGTTCACTTTGAAATATGGCCGAAAGCAATCATGGTTTGATTGTCATCGTCAATTCTTGCCTCCTGATCATGAGTTTAGAAGGATGAAAAATGCATTCAAAAGGAATAAATTTGAATGTGATTTCCCACCTCTGATACTTTCAGGTGAGGAAATTTGGGAGAGGGTCCAGAACTTCAGTAAAGCTACTGAAGTTCCACCTTATAGATTCCCCGGATACGGTGTTACTCATAATTGGACGAAACAGAGCATATTTTGGGAGTTGCCGTAATTGAAGGATAATCTTCTTCGTCACAACCTTGATGTCATGCATATTGAGAAGAAGTATTTTGACAATTTGTTCAACACAGTGATGGATGTGAAAGGTAAGACAAAGGATAATGCGAAGGCTAGAATGGACTTACAAGAATATTGCAGGCGGCCTGAATTATACTTGCAGACAGCTGTGATGACCCAAAGGGTCATCACCTGTATTCCTACTCCCTCTGTACTTCTGAGGCCCTGGAAACCTCATTTGGGGTTGCCTCGAGTTGTGTGCGCAGTCCGGGCGCGTAGCCGGAAAAGTTTAAATGTGAAATTTGTGAGAAAAATTGTTAAATCTTGGTATTGAATTGATTGAGTTTGACTTCGGTCAACGTTTTGGGCAAACGGACTCGGACTTGTGATTCGACAGTCCCGGAGGGTCCATTGGAAATTTTGGGACTTGGGTGTGTGCCCGGAATCAAATTCCGAGGTCCCAAGTCCGAGAAATGAATTTTTGAGTGAAATTATTTTCTGAAAATAATTAAAGAAATTGAAAGTGTTACTTGTTTTGAAGACTGTGCTGTCGGGCTCGTATTTTTGTTCCGACGCCCGGCACAAGTCTTAAATATGATTTAAGCAATTGCTGTAAAGTTTGGTAAGATTTGGGCATCATTTGGCGTGTTTTGAGCTTGAAGCAGTAAACTTGATGTTTTATGAAAATTGGAAGGAAATCCTGGGTCTTGAGGCCTAATTTGATGCTTATGATGTTGTTTGGGCAATTTGATCGCACGGATGAGTCCGTAGGATGTTTTTGAGTTTATATGTATGTTCGGTTGGGAGCCCCGAGGGCTCGGGTGAGTTTTGAGTAGGTCCCGGGAGGTCTTAGGCTAGAAAAAAAAAATAACAGATTGTTGCAGGTTCAGGGGTTGCAGGCCCCCAGCGCGGCTGCGGTCATTTCCACGCGGTCCGCGCTGGAAGTCGCGCGGCCGCGGTGCGTCCTTGCACGGTCCGCGTGGCTAGGTTCAGAGGGCCAGTAAGCTCTAGGTCAACCAGCGTGGCCGCGCACCAAATCATGCGGTCCGCGCTGGGTAGGTTCAGAGAGTCATTTTTCTTCCCTTCCTTGGCGCGGCCGCGGTGCATTTTTGTGCGGGTCCGCGCCAGCCTTCAGCACAGTATATAAAGTCGGGATTTTCAGTCATTTCTTCACTTTTTCAAAACCCAAAACATAAGAGGCGATTTTCCAACGATTCTACTTCTTCAAAACGATTGGTAAGTGTTTCTAATTGATTTTCTTTACTCCTTAACACCCTTAAACATAATTTCAACTTCAAAACAAAGATTTTATGGGGAACTTGGGAATTTAGGGTAGAACCTGGGTTTTCTAAAATTGGGGGTTTTGGACCTCAATTCGGGGTCCGATTCCAAAATAACTTACATATTTGAGTTCTTGGGGGAATGGGTAAACGGGTTATGGTTCGAATCTCGGGTTTTGACCATGTGGGCCCGGGGGCATTTTTGACCTTTTGGGGTAAATTGATGAAAAAGCTACAATTAGTCATTGGGTTGGATTTGTTTAGCGTATATTGATATCATGAAGTCCTTATTGCATAGATTTGGTCGAGTAGGAGCCGAATTCAAGAGGGAAAGCGGTTGTGGAGGATTGTATTGGCCGCGGAAGTTGAGGTAAGTGTTTGGTTTAACCCTAGCTTGAGGGAATAGGAGTCGAGTCTTGTTTGCTAATTGCTAAATGATCGAGTACGGTGTATAGGCATGGTGACGAGTTCCTATGCATTGGGGTCTATCATGACCGTGAGTCCTTATATGTGAGTTGTTTGGATATTGTTATGCCTTCCATGTCATTGATGGCTTCTATACGTGGTAAACATATTGGGGGATGATATTGTGATTGTAGAACTTTGTGGAGCATTGGCTCGGTCTGAAATACAAATGGTGAGAGCATGTGAAATGAGAAATGCCTTAGAGCTTGACACGAGAGCTAAGGAGAGTTAGGATATTTCAGACCAAATCAGTGCGGTCCGCGCTGGGTAGGTTCAGAGAGTCATTTTTCTTCCCTTCCTCGGCGCGGCCGCGGTGCATTTTTGTGCGGTCCGCGCCAGCCTTCAGCACAGTATATAAAGTCAGGATTTTCAGTCATTTCTTCATTTTTTCAAAACCCAAAACATAAGAGGCGATTTTCCAACGATTCTACTTCTTCAAAACGATTGGTAAGTGTTTCTAATTGATTTTCTTTACTCCTTAACACCCTTAAACATAATTTCAACTTCAAAACAAAGATTTTATGGGGAACTTGGGAATTTAGGGTAGAACCTGGGTTTTCTAAAATTGGGGGTTTTGGACCTCAATTCGGGGTCCGATTCCAAAATAACTTACATATTTGAGTTCTTGGGGGAATGGGTAAACGGGTTATGGTTCGAATCTCGGATTTTGACCATGTGGGCCCGGGGGCATTTTTGACCTTTTGGGGTAAATTGATGAAAAAGCTACAATTAGTCATTGGGTTGGATTTGTTTAGCGTATATTGATATCATGAAGTCCTTATTGCATAGATTTGGTCGAGTAGGAGCCGAATTCAAGAGGGAAAGCGGTTGTGGAGGATTGTATTGGCCGCGGAAGTTGAGGTAAGTGTTTGGTTTAACCCTAGCTTGAGGGAATAGGAGTCGAGTCTTGTTTGCTAATTGCTAAATGATCGAGTACGGTGTATAGGCATGGTGACGAGTTCCTATACATTGGGGTCTAGCATGACCGTGAGTCCTTATATGTGAGTTGTTTGGATATGTTATGCCTCCATGTAATTGATGGCTTCTATACGTTGTAAACACCTTGTGAAGGATATTGTGATTATGGAACTTCGTGGAACATTGGGTCGGTCTGAAATACAAATGGTGAGAGTATATGAGATGAGAAATGCATTGGAGCTTGACACGAGTGCTAATGAGAACTAGGATATGAAAATGAAAGAAAAAGAGAAATAACGATTTACTCTTGCATGGTTGTTATTGGTTGTTTGTGTACCCTTGTTGGGATTTCCTTCCAAATACTTGTTTACTCCCTTGCCCTTTATTTGTGACTTTGCTTGGGCAAGGTTGAGAGGTAGACATTACGGATCGGGTTGCGCGCCGCAACAATGTTATGTGAGGATCGGGTTGCACGCCGCAACTGTGATAATTGTGGATCGGGTTGCACGCCGCAACAGTGTTGAAATATATTAGGGTCGGGTTGCGCGCCACAACAGTTATTGATACAAATGTGTTTAGTGTTGGTATTAGTTTCTTGTTCGCCGAAAATTATAAATTGCACCTAGATTGATTACTTTGGATTTACTGTTAATTTTGTTATCTGCCCATAGCATATTTCCCCTCCCATACTGTTAGTTGCCTTGTACTTCGATTTCTGCTGTATATTTATAATTGCACAGGTTTATGTGGGGTCCAGTCTAGCTTTGTCACTACTTCGCCGGGGTTAGGCTAGGCACTTACCAGCACATGGGGTCGGTTGTGCTGATGCTACACTCTGTGCATTTTTGCATAGGTCCAGGTATTGAGCAGCAGCAGCATTAGCACGGGGGCAAACCTTCAGTCAAGAGAGACCCGAGGTAGCTTGCAGGCGTCCGCAGGCCCGACGTCTCCCTTCTATCTTTACATTTGGCTGTCATCTCATTGTACCCGAGATAAACAGATTATGTTCTTTCAGACTTTGTATGTAGTACTCCTTAGATGTTCGTGAGTATGTGACTCCAGTCCCGGGTAGAGACGTATGTTGGAATTTCTGTATTTTATTCAGTTATATAAATTTAAGTCTTCCGCGAATGATTTTAGTTCCGTCACCTTTATTTAATGCCGTTAATTGTTAAAAAGGAACAGGTGTTTAATGAAATTGTTAATTAAGTTGGCTTGCCTAGCTCCTATTAGTAGGCGCCATCACGACCCTCGAGGGTGGGAAATCCGGGTCGTGACAAGTTGGTATCAGAGCTCTAGGTTACATAGGTCTTACAACTCACGGACAAGCTTAGTAGAGTCTGAGGGATCAGTACGGAGACGTCTGTACTTATCCCCCAGAGGCTGCCAAGTTAGGAAAAATCTCTCCTTTGTTCTTTCTTGTCGTGCGGTTTGGGTTCTGAATACTAATTGAACTTCTACTCTGTTTCCTCGCAGATGGAGAGAACACGCACTTCCTCATCTACAGACCAGCAGTCCAAGCCCCAGGCAGCTCCCGCTGGGGGCAGAGGATGAGGCCGTGCTAGAGGCCTAGGTAGGGGTAGAGCTCAGCCCCGAGAAGCAGCACCAGCGGCGGAGCCTTAGGTCGGTTTTAACGAGGAGGTTCCGGCCCCAGTCCCAGCAGCGCCAGTGGGCCCAGCTCAGGTCCCAGAGGGGTTTATAGCCACCCCAGTTCTTCAGAATGCTTTGGTCAGATTGGTAGGCTTTGTGGAGAACGTCACTAGAGCGGGTTTGCTTCCAGTAGCACCAGCCACTTCTCAGGCTAGAGGAGGAGTTCATACTCCTGCTACACGTACTCCGGAGTAGGTAGCTCCTCAGGCTCAGGTTCCAGTGGTTCAGCCAGCTGTGGCAGCTCAGCCGGGTATTGTGACTCAGACCGGCGATGGAGCGGCTATGTCCGCAGATGCTTTGTGGAGATTGGATAGGTTCACCAAGCTCTTCACCACCACATTCAGCGGTGCTTCTTCAGAGGACCCCCAGGATTTCTTATATAACTGCCACGAGGTTCTTCGAAACATGGGCATTGTGGAGTCCAATGGAGTTGATTTTGCTGCGTTCCGTTTATCTGGGTCCGCCAAGACTTGGTGGAGAGATTTCTGTTTAGCCAGACCAGCGGGGTCGCCGTCTTTGACTTGGGATTAGTTTTCAGAGTTGTTTCTGGAGAAGTTTCTTCCCGTTACTCAGAGGGATGCTTATCGGAGGCAGTTTGAGCGCCTCCAGCAAGGGTCTATGACGGTCACTCAGTATGAGACCTGGTTTATCGATCTAGCTCGCCATGCTCTGTCATCTCCCACTAAGAGGGAGANGGGGGTTTTGGACCTCAATTCGGGGTCCGATTCCAAAATAACTTACATATTTGAGTTCATGGGGGAATGGGTAATCGGGTTTTGGTTCGAACCTCGGGTTTTAGCCATGTGGGCCCGGGGTCGATTTTGACCTTTTGGGGTAAATTGATGAAAAAGCTACAATTAGTCATTGGGTTGGATTTGTTTAGCGTATATTGATATCATGAAGTCCTTATTGCATAGATTTGGTCGAGTAGGAGCCGAATTCGAGAGGGAAAGCGGTTGTGGAGGATTGTATTGGCCGCGGAAGTTGAGGTAAGTGTTTGGTTTAACCCTAGCTTGAGGGAATAGGAGTCGAGTCTTGTTTGCTAATTGCTAAATGATCGAGTACGGTGTATAGGCATGGTGACAAGTTCCTATACATTGGGGTCTAGCATGACCGTGAGTCCTTATATGTGAGTTGTTTGGATATTGTTATGCCTTCCATGTCATTGATGGCTTCTATACGTGGTAAACATATTGGGAATGACATTGTGATTGTAGAACTTCGTGGAGCATTGGCTCGGTCTGAAATACAAATGGTGAGAGCATGTGAAATGAGAAATGCCTTAGAGCTTGACACGAGAGCTAAGGAGAGTTAGGATATAAAAATGAGAGAAAAGAGAAATAACGATTTACTCTTGCATGGTTGTCATTGGTTGTTTGTGTACCCTTGTTGGGATTTCTTTCCAAATACTTGTTTACTCCCTTGCCCTTTATTTGTGACTGTTGCTTGGGCAAGGTTGACAGTTATAATTGTGGATCGGGTTGCACGCCGCAACAGTGTTATAATTGTGGATCGGGTTGCACGCCGCAACAGTGTTATATGTGGATCGGGTTGCACGCCGCAACAGTGTTATATGTGGATCGGGTTGCACGCCGCAACAGTGTTATAATTGTGGATCGGGTTGCACGCCGCAACAGTGTTATAATTGTGGATCGGGTTGCACGCCGTAACAGTGATAATTGTGGATCGGGTTGCGCGCCGCAACAGTTATTGATGCAAATGTGCTTAGTGTCGGTATTAGTTTCTTGTTCGCTTTAAATTGTAAGTTGCACCTAGATTGATTACTTCGGAATTACTGTTACCGTTGTTATCTCCCCACAGCATGTTTCCCCCTCCCATGTTTCTAGTTGTTTGGTATCTTGTTTCCGTTGTATATTTATAACTGCACAAGTTTATGTGGTGTCCAGTCTAGCCTCGTCACTACTTCGCCGGGGTTAGGCTAGACACTTACCAGCACATGGGGTCGGTTGTGCTGATGCTACACTCTGTGCATTTTTGCACAGGTCCAGATTTTGAGCAGCAGCAGCAGCATTAGCACGGGGGCGCACCTTCAGTCCAGAGAGAGACCCGAGGTAGCTTGCAGGCGTCCGCAGGCCCGGCATCTCCCTTCTATCTTTACATTTTGGCTGTCATCTCATTGTACCCGAGATAAACAGATTATGTTTCTTTCAGACCTTGTATGTAGAACTCCTTAGATGTTCGTGAGTATGTGACTCCAGTCCCGGGGTAGAAATATATGTGTGGAACTTCTGTATTATTGATCATCTATCTACATTTTAGTCTTCCGCTTATGATTTTAATTCCGTCGCCTTTATTTAATGCCGTTAATTGTCAAAAGGGAACAGGTGTTTAATGAATTTGTTAATTAAGTTGGCTTGCCTAGCTCCGTTAGTAGGCGCCATCACGACTTCCAATGGTGAGAAATTCGGGTCGTGACAAGTTGGCATCAGAGCTCTAGGTTACATAGGTCTCACAACTCACGAACAAGCTTAGTAGAGTCTGAGGGATCGGTACGGAGACGTCTGTACTTATCCCCCCGGAGGCTGCCAAGTTAGGAAAGATCTCCCCTTTGTTCTTCCTTGTCGTGCGGTTTGGTGTCTCAATGCTAATTGAACTTCTACTGTGTTTCCTCGCAGAATGGCGAGAACACGCGCTTCCTCATCTTCAGACCAGCAGTCCGAGCCCCGGGTAACTCCCGCTAGGGGCAGAACACGAGACCGTGCTAGAGGCCGAGGTAGGGGCAGAGCTCAGCCCCGAGCAGCAGCACCAGCGGCGGAGCCCCAGGTCGGTTTTGACGAGGAGGTTCCGGCCCCAGCCCCAGCAGCGCCAGTGGGCCCAGCTCAGGTCCTAGAGGGGTTTATAGCCACCCCAGTTCTTCAGGACGCTTTGGTCAGATTGGTGGGCTTTGTGGAGAGCGTCACTACAGCGGGTTTGCTTCCAGTAGCACTAGCCACTTCTCAGGCTGGAGGAGGAGTTCAGACTCCTGCTACACGTACTCCGGAGCAGGTAGCTCCCCAGGCTCAGGTTCCAGTGGTTCAGCCAGCTGTGACAGCTCAGCCGGGTATTGTGACTCAGACCGGCGATGGAGCGGCTATGTCCGTAGATTCTTTGTGGAGACTGGATAGGTTCACCAAGCTCTTCACCACCACATTCAGCGGTGCTTCTTCAGAGTTTCCGTGGAGGTCATTCAGGTCGCTAGGGCCAGCCACAGCGTTCAGAGGGGTGTTATGAGTGCGGTGAGTATGGTCACATCAGGAGAGATTGCCCGAGATTGAGGGTTACTCAGTCGCAGCAGCAGGGTCCCCGTCCTATGATTCAGGCATCGGATGCTCCACAGCCAGCAAGAGGTGGAGGTAGAGGCCATAGAGGTGGAGGTAGAGGCCATAGAGGAGGAGCTCAGACCGCCAGGGGTGGAGGTCAGCTAGCAGCAGATCGACCTAGGGATACAGTTTAGGGTGGTGGGGCTCAGCCCCGTTGCTATGCACTCCAGGCTAGGCCCGAGGCAGAGGCCTCAGATGCAGTGATTACAGGTACGGTTCTGGTTTGTGATCGAGATGCTTCAGTACTATTTGATCCAGGATCTACGTATTCATATGTATCATCCTATTTCGCACCATGCTTGGTCATGCCTAGTGATGCTTTGGGTATTCCTGTATATGTGTCTACACCGGTGGGTGACTCTATCGTGGTCGACCGAGTCCATCGTTCGTGTGTTGTAGTGATTGGGGGTCTTGAGACCCGTGTAGACTTGTTGCTCTTAGATATGGTTGACTTTGATATCATTCTGGGTATGGATTGGTTATCACCCTATCACGCTATCTTGGACTGCCACGCCAAGACCGTGACTTTAGCCCTACCGGGTATGCCTCGCTTAGAGTGGAGGGGGACTCCAGGTCATTCTACCCGTAGTTTCATATCGTACGTGAAGGCTCGACGTATGGTCGAGAAGGGATGTCTGGCCTATTTGGCCTATGTTCGTGATTCCAGTGCTGCGGTCCCTCCCATAGATTTTGTGCCTATTGTCCGGGAGTTTCCCGATGTTTTTCCTTCAGACCTGCCGGGTGTGCCGCCCGATAGAGATATCGATTTCTGTATTGATTTGGCTCCAGGCACCCAGCCCATTTCTATTCCGCCATATCGTATGGCACCGCCGGAGCTGAAGGAGTTAAAGGACCAATTGCAGGATCTGTTAGATAAAGGTTTCATTAGACCCAGTGTTTCGCCTTGGGGCGCGCCAGTGTTATTCGTCAAGAAGAAGGATGGTTCGATGTGGATGTGTATAGATTACCGGTAATTGAACAAGGTAACAATTAAGAATGAGTATCCACTGCCGAGGATTGATGATTTGTTCGACCAGCTTCAGGGTGCCAGGGTATTTTCCAAGATTGACTTGAGATCTGGCTACCACCAGTTGAGGATTAGGGCATCCGATGTCCCTAAGACAGCTTTCCGTACTCGGTACGGGCATTACGAGTTCTTGGTCATGTCGTTTGGGTTGACCAATGCCCCAGCAGCATTCATGGAGTTGATGAACCGAGTGTTCAGGCCATATTTGGACATGTTCGTGATAGTCTTTATTGATGATATTTTGGGGTACTCCCGCAGCCAGGAGGAGCACGAGCAGCACCTTAGAGTGGTTCTTCAGACTCTGAGGGATAGTCAGTTATATGCCAAGTTCTCCAAGTGTGAGTTCTGGCTGAGTTCAGTGGCATTTCTGGATCACGTTGTATCAGCTGAGGGTATTCAGGTGGACCCGAAGAAGATAGAGGCAGTCAAGAACTGTCCTAGACCAGCATTAGCGACGGAGATCCGGAGTTTCTTGGGGTTAGCAGGCTACTACCGTCGGTTTGTGGAGGGGTTTTCATCTATTGCAGCCCCGATGACCAGGTTGACCCAGAAGGGTGCCCAGTTCAGATGGTAGGAGGAGTGTGAGGCGAGCTTTCAGAAGCTCAAAACAGCCCTGACTACGGCACCGGTGTTGGTCTTGCCCACAGGATCTAGGCCTTATACCGTCTACTGTGATGCTTCCCGTATTGGACTTGGTGCAGTATTGATGCAGGATGGCAAGGTTATAGCCTATGCTTCGAGGCAGTTGAAGATTCATGAGAAAAACTATCCAGTGCATGATTTAGAGTTGGCAACTATTGTCCATGCCTTGAAGATTTGGAGGCATTATTTGTATGGCGTGGCATGTGAGGTGTTCACAGACCACAAGAGTCTTCANGGAAATGAATTAATGTGTGAAATTGTTTTCTGAAAATAATTAAAGAATTTGAAAGTGTTATTTGTTTAGAAGACTGTGCTGTTGGGCTCGTATTTTGGTTCCGACGCCCGGCACAAGTCTTAAATGTGATTTAAGCAATTGCTGTAAAGTTTGGTTAGATTTGGACGTCGTTTGACGTGTTTTGGACAAAAACTCTAAACTTGATGTCTTCTGAAAATTGGGAGGAAATCATGGGTCTTGAGGCCTAATTTGATGATTTCGATGTTGTTTTGGCGATTGGATCGCACGGATGAGTTCGTAGGATGTTATTGAGTTAGTGTGTATGCTTGGTTTGGAGCCCCGAGGGCTCGGGTGAGTTTTGAGTAGGTCCCGGGAGGCCTTAGGCTTAAAGTAGCAGATGTTGCAGTGTTGCAGGCCCCAGTGCGGCCGCGGTCATTCCCGCGCGGTCCGCGCTGGAAGCCACGCGGCCGCGGTGCAGTCCGCGCGGTTCGCGTGGCCAGATTCAGAGGGGTCCTCAGCCTTGGTTTGACCAGCGCGGCCGCGCACCAAGTTCGTGCGGTCCGCGCTGGGAGATTGAGAGAAGGCCCCAGGTGCAAGACACCAGCGCGGCCGCGCACCAAAATCGTGCGGTCCGCGCTGGGTAGGTTCAGAGAGTTGTTTTCCCTCCCTTCCTCGGCGCGGCCGCGGGGCATTTTTGCGCGGTCCGCGCCAGTCCTCCAGCAAAGTATATAAATCTGGGATTTTCAGTCATTTTGCACTTTTTCAAAACCCAAAACATAAGAGGCGATTTTCCAAACGATTCTTCTCCTTCAAAACGATTGGTAAGTGATTTCTAACTTATTTTCCTTGCTTCTTAACATCCTTAAACATAATTTCAACTTCAAAACAAAGATTTTAATGGGGAACTTGGGAATTTAGGGTAGAACCTAGGTTTTCTAAAATTGGGGGTTTTGGACCTCAATTCGGGGTCCGATTCCAAGATAACTTACATATTTGAGTTCTTGGGGGAATGGGTAAACGGGTTTTTGTTCGAACCATGGGTTTTGACCATGTGGGCTCGGGGGCATTTTTGACCTTTTGGGGTAAATTGATGAAAAATCTACTATTAGTCATTGGGTTGGATTTGTTTAGCATATATTGATATCATGAAGTCCTTATTGCATAGATTTGGTCGAGTTGGAGCCGAATTCGAGAGGGAAAGCGGTTGTGGAGGATTGTATTGGCCGCGGAAGTTGAGGTAAGTGTTTGGTTTAACCCTAGCTTGAGGGAATAGGAGTCGAGTCTTGTTTGCTAATTGCTAAATGATCGAGTACGGTGTATAGGCATGGTGACGAGTTCCTATACATTGGGGTCTAGCATGACCGTGAGTCCTTATATGTGAGTTGTTTGGATATTGTTATGCCTTCCATGTCATTGATGGCTTCTATACGTGGTAATCATATTGGGAATGATATTGTGATTGTAGAACTTCGTGGAGCATTGGCTCGGTCTGAAATACAAATGGTGAGAGCATGTGAAATGAGAAATGCCTTAGAGCTTGACACGAGTGCTAAGGAGAGTTAGGATATAAAAAAAAATGAGAGAAAAAGAGAAATAACGATTTACTCTTGCATGGTTGTCATTGGTTGTTTGTGTACCCTTGTTGGGATTTCTTTCCAAATACTTGTTTACTCCCTTGCCCTTTATTTGTGACTGTTGCTTGGGCAAGTTGAGAGTGATAATTATGGATCGGGTTGCACGCCGCAACAGTGTTATATATGGATCGGGTTGCACGCCGCAACAGTGTTATATGTGGATCGGGTTGCACGCCGCAACAGTGATAATTGTGGATCGGGTTGCGCGCCGCAACAATTATTGATGCAAATGTGTTTAGTGTCGGTATTAGTTTCTTGTTCGCTTTAAATTGTAAGTTGCACCTAGATTGATTACTTCGGATTTACTGTTACTGTTGTTATCTCCCCACAGCATGTTTCCCCCTCCCATGTTTCTAGTTATTTGGTATCTTGATTCCGTTGTATATTTATAACTGCACAGGTTTATGTGGTGTCCAGTCTAGCCTTGTCACTACTTTGCCGGGGTTAGGCTAGACACTTACCAGCACATGGGGTCGGTTGTGCTGATACTACACTCTGTGCATTTTTTTGCACAGGTCCAGGTTTTGAGCAGCAGCAGCAGCATTAGCACGGGGGCGCACCTTCAGTCCAGAGAGAGACCCGGCGTCTCCCTTCTATCTTTACATTTTAGCTGTCATCTCATTGTACCCGAGATAAACAGATTATGTTTCTTTTAGACCTTGTATGTAGAACTCCTTAGATGTTCGTGAGTATGTGACTCCAGTCCCGGGGTAGAGATATATGTGTGGAACTTCTGTATTATTGATCATCTATCTACATTTAAGTCTTCCGCTCATGATTTTAATTCCGTCGCCTTTATCTAATGCCGTTAATTGTCAAAAGGGAACAGGTGTTTAATGAATTTGTTAATTAAGTTGGCTTGCCTAGCTCCGTTAGTAGGCGCCATCACGACTCCCGATGGTGGGAAATCCGGGTCGTGACAAGTTGGTATCAGAGCTCTAGGTTACATAGGTCTCACAACTCACAAACAAGCTTAGTAGAGTCTGAGGGATCGGTACGGAGACGTCTGTACTTATCCCCCAGAGGCTGCCAAGTTAGGAAAGATCTCCCCTTTGTTCTTTCTTGTCGTGCGGTTTGGTGTCTCAATGCTAATTGAACTTCTACTCTGTTTCCTCGCAGAATGGCGAGAACACGCGCTTCCTCATCTTCAGACCAGCAGTCCGAGCCCCAGGCAGCTCCCGCTAGGGGCAGAGGACGAGGCCGTGCTAGAGGCCGAGGTAGGGGCAGAGCTCAGCCCCGAGCAGCAGCACCAGCAGCGAAGCCCCAGGTCGGTTTTGACGAGGAGGTTCCGGCCCCATCCCCAGCAGCGCCAGTGGGCCCAGCTCAGGTCCCAGAGGGGTTTATAGCCACCCCAGTTCTTCAGGACGCTTTGGTCCGATTGGTGGGCTTTGTGGAGAGCGTCACTAGAGCGGGTTTGCTTCCAGTAGCACCAGCTACTTCTCAGGCTGGAGGAGGAGTTCAGACTCCTGCTACACGTACTCCGGAGCAGGCAGCTCCCCAGGCTCAGGTTCCAGTGGTTCAGCCAGCTGTGAGAGCTCAGCCGGGTATTGTGACTCAGACCGGCGATGGAGTGGCTATGTCCGCAGATGCTTTGTGGAGACTGGATAGATTCACCAAGCTCTTCACCACCACATTCAGCGGTGCTTCTTCAGAGGACCCCCATGATTTCTTGTATAGCTGCCATGAGGTTCTTCGGACTATGGGTATTGTGGAGACCAATGGGGTCAACTTCGCCACTTTTCATCTAGCAGGATCCGCCAAGACTTGGTGGAGGGATTTCTGTTTAGCCAGACCAGCAGGGTCGCCAGCATTGACATGGGATCAGTTTGCAGAGTTGTTTTTGGAGAAGTTTCTCCCAGTTACTCAGCGAGAGGCTCTTCCAGGCAGTTCGAGCGTCTCCAGCAGGGCTCTATGACAGTCACTCAGTATGAGACCCGGTTTATCGACCTAGCTCACCATGCTATTGTTATACTCGCCACTGAGAGGGAGAGGGTGAGGAGATTTATTGATGGTTTGATTCAGCCGATTTGTCTCCAGATGGCTAGGGAGACTGGTAGTGAGATCAGCTTTTAGGAGGCGGCCAATGTGGCCCGCCGAGTTGAGATGGTTCTGGCACAGGGGGGTGGCCATAGAGTGGATAAGAGACCCCGTCACTCAGGTCGTTTCAGTGGTGCCTCATCTGGAGGCATGGATTCTTATGATAGGGGTCAGCCCTCCAGGCCTTTCCAGTCAGCCCTCCAGGTTTCTCAGGGTGTCCCAGGTGATCGTGGTTATCGTGGGCATTATCTTGATCAGCAGACCCTCAGTGTACCGTCATCTCCCATCAGCGCGCCGCCACTTTAGAGTTTCCGTGGAGGTCATTCAGGTCACCAGGGCCAGCCACAGCGTTCAGAGGGGTGTTATGAGTGCGATGAGTACGGTGAGTACGGTCACATCAGGAGAGCTTGCCCGAGATTGAGGGGTACTCAGTCACAGCAGCAGGGTCCCCGTCCTATGATTCAGGCACCGGATGCTCCACAGCTAGCTAGAGGTGGAGGTAGAGGTCATAGAGGTGGAGGTAGAGGCCATAGAGGTGGAGCTCAGACCGCCAGGGGCGGAGGTCAGCTAGCAGCAGATTGACCTAGGGATACAGTTCAGGGTGGTGGGGCTCAGCCCCGTTGCTATGCACTCCAGGCTAGGCCCGAGGCAGAGGCCTCAGATGCAGTGATTACAGGTACGGTTCTGGTTTGTGATCGAGATGCTTCAGTGCTATTTGATCCAGGATCTACGTATTCATATGTATCATCTTATTTCGCACCATGCTTGGTCATGCCTAGTGATGCTTTGGTTATCCTGTATATGTGTCTACACTGATGGGTGACTCTATCGTGGTCGACCGAGTCCATCGTTCGTGTGTTGTAGTGATTGGGGGTCTTGAGACCCGTGTAGAATTGTTGCTCTTAGATATGGTTGACTTTGATATCATTCTGGGTATGGATTGGTTATCACCCTATCACGCTATCTTGGACTGCCACGCCAAGACCGTGACTTTAGCCCTACCGGGTATGCCTCGCTTAGAGTGGAGGGGGACTCCAGGTCATTCTACCCGTAGTGTCATATCGTACGTGAAGGCTCGACGTATGGTCGAGAAGGGATGTCTGGCCTATTTGGCCTATGTTCGTGATTCCAGTGCTGCGGTCCCTCCCATAGATTCTGTGCCTATTGTCCGGGAGTTTCCCGATGTTTTTCCTTCGGACCTGCCGGGTATGCCGCCCGATAGAGATATCGATTTCTATATTGATTTGGCTCCAGGCACCCAGCCCATTTCTATTCCTCCATATCGTATGGCCCCGCCGGAGCTGAAGGAGTTAAAGGACCAATTGCAGGATCTGTTAGATAAGGGTTTCATTAGACCCAGTGTTTCGCCTTGGGCGCGCTAGTGTTATTCGTCAAGAAGAAGGATTGTTCGATGAGGATGGGTATAGATTACCGGCAATTGAACAAGGTAACAATTAAGAATGAGTATCCACGCCGAGGATTGATGATTTGTTCGACCAGCTTCAGGGTGCCAGGGTATTTTCCAAGATTGACTTGAGATCTGGCTACCACCAGTTGAGGATTAGGGCATCCGATGTCCCTAAGACAGCTTTCCGTACTCGGTACGGGCATTACGAGTTCTTGGTCATGTCGTTTGGGTTGACCAATGCCCCAGCAGCATTCATGGAGTTGATGAACCGAGTGTTCAGGCCATATTTGGACATGTTCGTGATAGTCTTTATTGATGATATTTTGGTGTACTCCCGCAGCCAGGAGGAGCACGAGCAGCACCTTAGGGTGGTTCTTCAGACTCTGAGGGATAGTCAGTTATATGCCAAGTTCTCCAAGTGTGAGTTCTGGCTGAGTTCAGTGGCATTTCTGGATCACGTTGTATCAGCTGAGGGTATTCAGGTGGACCCGAAGAAGATAGAGGCAGTCAAGAACTGTCCTAGACCAGCATTAGCGACGGAGATCCGGAGTTTCTTGGGGTTAGCAGGCTACTACCGTCGGTTTGTGGAGGGGTTTTCATCTATTGCAGCCCCGATGACCAGGTTGACCCAGAAGGGTGCCCAGTTCAGATGGTAGGAGGAGTGTGAGGCGAGCTTTCAGAAGCTCAAAACAGCCCTGACTACGGCACCGGTGTTGGTCTTGCCCACAGGATCTAGGCCTTATACCGTCTACTGTGATGCTTCCCGTATTGGACTTGGTGCAGTATTGATGCAGGATGGCAAGGTTATAGCCTATGCTTCGAGGCAGTTGAAGATTCATGAGAAAAACTATCCAGTGCATGATTTAGAGTTGGCAACTATTGTCCATGCCTTGAAGATTTGGAGGCATTATTTGTATGGCGTGGCATGTGAGGTGTTCACAGACCACAAGAGTCTTCAATACTTGTTCAAGCAGAAGGAGTTGAATTTGAGGCAGAGGAGGTGGTTGGAGTTGTTGAAGGATTATGATGTCACTATCTTATACCACCCGGGGAAGGCCAATGTGGTGGCCGATGCCTTGAGTAGGAAGTCCTCCAGCATGGGTAGTCTTGCTTATGTTCCGGCCAGCCAGAGGCCGCTTGCTTTGGATATTCAGGCCTTGGCCAATCGATTTGTGAGGTTGGATATTTCTGAGCCCAGCAGAATGTTAGCTTGCATGGTTGCTCGTTCTTCATTATTGGAGCGTATCCGTGATCGGCAGTTTGATGATCCCCATTTGTGTGTCCTGAGATACACGGTGCAGCGAGGAGGTGCCAAGCAGGTTACCTTAGATGCGGATGGAGTTTTAAGAATGCAGGGGCGAGTTTGTGTGCCCAACGTGGATGGGCTTCGAGAGTTGATCTTAGCGGAGGCCCATAGCTCCAGGTACTCTATTCACCCGGGCGCCGCGAAGATGTACCGGGATTTGCGGCAGCATTATTGGTGGCGTAGGATGAAGAAGGATATCGTAGCATATGTGGCTCGTTGTTTGAATTGTCAGCAGGTTAAGTACGAGCATCAGAGGCCTGATGGTTTACATCAGAGGATTGAGCTTCCCGAGTGAAAATGGGAGCGGATTACTATGGACTTTGTTACTGGACTTCCATTGACCCGGAAGAAGTTTAATGCGATATGGGTTATTGTTGATAGGCTGACCAAGTCAGCGCATTTCATTCCTGTGGCAGTCTCCTATTCTTCTGAGAGGTTAGCTGAGATCTATATCCGGGAGATTGTTCGCCTTCATGGCGTGCCCGTGTCTATCATTTCAGATCGGGGTACGCAGTTTACCTCACGCTTCTGGAGAGCAGTTCAGCGAGAGTTGGGCACAAGGGTAGACTTGAGCACAGCATTTCATCCCCAGACGGACGGTCAGTCCGAGCGGACTATTCAGATTTTGGAGGATATGCTCCGAGCCTGTGTTATTGATTTTGGAGGTTCGTGGGATCAGTTCTTGCCTTTGGCGGAGTTTGCTTACAACAACAGCTACCAGTCGAGCATCCAGATGGCTCCTTATGAGGCTTTATATGGTAGGCGATGTCGGTCTCCGGTTGGATGGTTTGAGCCGGGAGAGGCTCGGTTGATAGGTACAGATTTTGTTCAGGGGGCCTTAGACAAGGCCAAGATCATTCAGGAGAGGCTTCGTTCAGCTCAGTCTAGGCAGAAGAGTTATGCAGACCGTAAGGTTCGAGATGTAGCTTTCATGGTTGGTGAGCGGGTATTGCTCCGAGTGTCGCCTATGAAGAGCGTGATGAGATTAGGGAAGAAGAGCAAGCTTAGCCCTAGGTACATTGGCCCGTTTGAGATTCTTGATCGAGTGGGAGAGGTGGCTTATAGACTTGCATTGCCGCCAGCTTATCAGCCGTGCATCCAGTTTTCCATGTATCCATGCTTCGGAGGTATCACGGCGTTCCTGCCCACGTGTTAGATTTCAGTTCTGTCCAGTTGGACAGGGACTTGTCCTATGAGGAGGAGCCGGTAGCTATTCTGGACCGGCAGATTCATCAGTTGAGATCCAAGAGTTTTCCTTCTGTTCGTGTTCAGTGGAGAGGTCAGCCTCCTGAGGCATCGACCTGGGAGTCGGAGTCCGACAAGCAGAGCCGTTATCCCCATCTTGGTATTTAATTGATTGAGTTTGACTTCGGTCAACATTTTGGGCAAACGGACCCGGACTCGTGATTCGACAGTCCCGGAGGGTCCGTAGGAAATTTTGGGACTTGGGTGTGTGCCCGGAATCAAATTCCGAGGTCCCAAGTCCGAGAAATGAATTTTTGAGTGAAATTGTTTTCTGAAAATAATTAAAGAATTTGAAAGTATTACTTGTTTTGAAGACTGTGTTGTCGGGCTCGTATTTTTGTTCCGACGCCCGGCACAAGTCTTAAATATGATTTAAGCAATTGCTGTAAAGTTTGGTAAGATTTGGGCGTCATTTGACGTGTTTTGAGCTTGAAGCAGTAAACTTGATGTTTTATGAAAATTGGAAGGAAATCCTGGGTCTTGAGGCCTAATTTGATGCTTATTATGTTGTTTGGGCGATTTGATCGCACGGATGAGTCCGTAGGATGTTTTTGAGTTTATATGTATGTTCGGTTGGGAGCCCCGAGGGCTCGGGTGAGTTTTGAGTAGGTCCCGGGAGGTCTTAGGCTAGAAAAAAAAATAACAGATGGTTGCAGGTTCAGGGGTTGCAAGCCCCCAGCGGGGCTGCGGTCATTTCCGCGCGGTCCGCGCTGGAAGCCGCGCGGCCACGGTGCGTCCTTGCGCGGTCCGCGTGGCTAGGTTCAGAAGGCCAGTGAGTTCTAGGTCAACCAGCGCGGCCGCGCACCAAATCAGTGCGGTCCGCGCTGGGTAGGTTCAGAGAGTCATTTTTCTTCCCTTCCTCGGCGCGGCCGCGGTGCATTTTTGTGCGGTCCGCGCCAGCCTTCAGCACAGTATATAAAGTCGGGATTTTCAGTCATTTCTTCACTTTTTCAAAACCCAAAACATAAGAGGCGATTTTCCAAACGATTCTACTTCTTCAAAAAGATTGGTAAGTGTTTCTAACTGATTTTCTTTACTCCTTAACATCCTTAAACATAATTTCAACTTCAAAACAAAGATTTTAATGGGGAACTTGGGAATTTAGGGTAGAACCTGGGTTTTCTAAAATTGGGGGTTTTGGACCTCAATTCGGGGTCCGATTCCAAAATAACTTACATATTTGAGTTCTTGGGGGAATGGGTAAACGAGTTTTGGTTCGAACCTCGGGTTTTGACCATGTGGGCCCGGGGGCATTTTTTACCTTTTGGGGTAAATTGATGAAAAAGCTACAATTAGTCATTGGGTTGGATTTGTTTAGCATATATTGATATCATGAAGTCCTTATTGCATAGATTTGGTCGAGTTGGAGCCGAATTCGAGAGGGAAAGCGGTTGTGGAGGATTGTATTGGCCGCAGAAGTTGAGGTAAGTGTTTGGTTTAACCCTAGCTTGAGAGAATAGGAGTCGAGTCTTGTTTGCTAATTGCTAAATGATCGAGTACGGTGTATAGGCATGATGACGAGTTCCTATACATTGGGGTCTAGCATGACCGTGAGTCCTTATATGTGTGTTGTTTGGATATTGTTATGCCTTCCATGTCATTGATGGCTTCTATACGTGGTAAACATATTGGGGGATGATATTGTGATTGTAGAACTTTGTGGAGCATTGGCTCGGTCTGAAATACAAATGGTTAGAGCATGTGAAATGAGAAATGCCTTAGAGCTTGACACGAGTGCTAAGGAGAGTTAGGATATAAAAATGAGAGAAAAAGAGAAATAACGATTTACTCTTGCATGGTTGTCATTGGTTGTTTGTGTATCCTTGTTGGGATTTCTTTCCAAATACTTGTTTAGTCCCTTGCCCTTTATTTGTGACTGTTGCTTGGGCAAGGTTGAGAGTTATAATTGTGGATCGGGTTGTACGCCGCAACAGTGCTATATGTGGATCGGGTTGCACGCCGCAACAGTGTTATATGTGGATCGGGTTGCACGCCGCAACAGTGTTATATGTGGATCGGGTTGCACGCCGCAACAGTGTTATATGTGGATCGGGTTGCACACCGCAACAGTGTTATAATTGTGGATCGGGTTGCACGCCGCAACAGTGTTATAATTGTGGATCGGGTTGCACGCCGTAACAGTGATAATTGTGGATCGGGTTGCGCGCCGCAACAGTTATTGATGCAAATGTGTTTAGTGTCGGTATTAGTTTCTTGTTCGCTTTAAATTGTAAGTTGCACCTAGATTGATTACTTCGGAATTACTGTTACCGTTGTTATCTCCCCACAGCATGTTTCCCCCTCCCATGTTTCTAGTTGTTTGGTATCTTGTTTCCGTTGTATATTTATAACTGCACAAGTTTATGTGGTGTCCAGTCTAGCCTCGTCACTACTTCGCCGGGGTTAGGCTAGACACTTACCAGCACATGGGGTCGGTTGTGCTGATGCTACACTCTGTGCATTTTTGCACAGGTCCAGATTTTGAGCAGCAGCAGCAGCATTAGCACGGGGGCGCACCTTCAGTCCAGAGAGAGACCCGAGGTAGCTTGCAGGCGTCCGCAGGCCCGGCATCTCCCTTCTATCTTTACATTTTTGGCTGTCATCTCATTGTACCCCGAGATAAACCAGATTATGTTTCTTTCAGACCTTGTATGTA
>NW_017672820.1:78029-94957 GCF_001879085.1 Nicotiana attenuata
AAGGGAACATGTAAAGGTCTGAATTGGAATCCAAAATATGTTCGAAGATGTTGCTGGCATTATCGTAAAACAATCAAACGTGCTGAGGATAATTTTGAAGCATATTTAAAGGAGAACAAGAGAAGAGGTCGTCTACCAAAGTGAGTTTTGATATTTAGTTTATTGTATTTTTATTTGATATATATGTTATTAAAATTTCACTTTTTTTTGTTTTTCATATTTGTTTTGTCCTTGTTTTTTTAGGGATGTAACTGATATTTACAAAAAAGATCCTGTACTGCAAGGAAAGCCATATGAACTTTACAATGAGAAAGTTAAATCAAGAATGTTCTTTAAAGAGATGGTAGATGATAAGTATAATTAACTGATGCGGTATGTATATATTTTTTACGTTGTGAACTTTTGATTTTCTTTCATATTACACTTGACATATTTTTTTTGTTTTATATTCAGCACATAGATGTTGTAATGTATTTTTTGAGGAAGAAGCATATATATCACTTCAATGAGTATCCATTTGCTTCAACAACAACAGATCTGGACTTTAATGACACTTTGAAATTTGCATATAATGACTGGCATAATGTCACGACCCCAAACCCGGTCGTGATGGCGCCCAACACTAATGCTAGGCAAGTCCGACCAATTTAAACACTCTCAACCCCAATTCGCAAACCGTTAACCAATAATACCATTAAAATAGTAAGTATCAAGTTCCAAATTCGGAATTTAGATAAAATATTACGAAAAATAATAACGAATATACCAAACATTTCCCCAATAGATCTGGAGTCACGAGTCTAGAGCCTCTAAATGTAACAGAGTAATATATTCATAGTAATAAAGAAAGTCTAGGATAGGAAAAGATAAATGCAATAAAGGGGAGAAGTCGGGTCCTGCGGACGTCAGGCAGCTACCTCAACAACTCCTAAACCGAAATCCAAGAAGACAGCAAACAGCTCCACTAAGTCTCCGGAGCACCTGAATCTGCACACATGGTGCAGGGAGTAAAGTGAGTACTTCCAACTCAGTGAGTAATAAATATATATAATGGCTGAAAGTAAGAAATCCCGAAATATTACAATATAAAGCTATAATCAACGATTCAGCACGTTAAACGATAAAACAACAGCAAACAATGACAATTAAGGCCAACAGATATAAAATGCATGAATGCAATGCAATGCACATGACCGCTGCGGCGCGCAGCCCGATCCATTTGGGTACCCGCGCTCACTGTGGGGGTTCAGACTCCGGAGGGGCTCCTACAGCCCAAGCGCAATATCATCGTAGCATTCGCTGCGGCGTGCAGCCCGTTCCATACTCAGTCCAGATATATATATATGCATGCAAGCCACTCGAGCACAGTCAAATTGTTCATTTTTAGTTTTAATTATTAGGAATTATAGAGCTATGTGTTTAAGCCTTTATTTATTTACTAAACAGTTCAAAGCAGTGTCTAACTCAGGACTGATATCATGAAATATGCTAAGCATCATGGAAACAGTGGTAAGGATCCCTGAAGGATGCACGTGATAGGCACAAGGCCCAAACATATTCATAAAACCCAAGTGGGATGATTACTAACCAATTTCTAGTCAAGAACGCAGTACGAACATCAATCGGAACAGACTAGGTCAAATCCCCAGTCACAATCGACCCCGCATTCATCATAGAGTACGTGTCTCGCCTCAATATAGCGTCACAATGTGATATACCGGGGTTTCAAACCCTCAGGTCATCATCTACATCTATTACTCACCTCAAGCCGGCCACAAGTCTAGCTCGCTATGCCTTTGCCTTTCGAATCAACCTCTTCGCACGCCAAATCTGATTAAAATCACAACGAATACGTTACAATAGGCTAAAGAAACATAACCCAATCGAAAAGACTCGAAAAACACCAAAATTCACGAAGTTGGCAAAATTCGAGCCCCGGGCCCACTTCTCGAAAAATTACGAAACTTACATCACTGGATTCCTCGTCTCGCCACGAGTCTATACATACCAATTTTACCAAAATCGGAGTTTAAATGCCCTTTCAAAATCCATTTTTACATCACAGCTTTCCAAGCCCTAACTTGACCCGTTTTTGATGAAATTCTACTGATTTCTATGATAAATTTACCATAAACTCGAGTAATTAGGCCAAGAGACTTACCGCCAATTGATTCTCAGTCAAAACCCTCGAAAATCCTCGCCCAAAGCTCTCCAAGTCGCTTAAAAATGGTAGAAACTACCTCTTGCTCGCGGATGAAATTTAACATTTAAAACCCTTCTGTTACCAGCGATTTTCGCTTCTGTGGTCCCGCTACCGCTTATGCGGGACCGCTTATGCGGCCTAAAATCCGCTTAAGCGTTTTTCACTTAAAAACCGCCTCTTCGCTTATGCGATTCTACCACTGCTTCTGCGGTTCTATCAAAACCGCTTCTGCGGTAAAATATCCGCTTATGCGGACCCGCTGAAGCGACCAACTTCCGCTTATGCGGAATTACGCTAGCCCATGCCTGACCGCTTCTGCGATCGCTCACCCGCTTCTGCGGAACCACTTCTGCGGACCATTTCTGCAGAAGCGGAAATACCAGATGACAGCAGCAACAGACCTGAAGCAACTTTAAAAACTCTCGTTTAAATCACTCGAATTCACCCCGAGGCCTCCGGGACCTCAACCAAAAACACCAACACATCCTAATACCTTATTCAAACTTGTTCCAAATCTTTAAAACACATTAAACAACGCTAAAACCATCAAATCACATCGAATTCAAGCCTAAGTTTCTTAAAAACCTCCGAATTACACATTCGATCAAAAACCCGACCAAAACACCTCCGAATGACCTAAAAATTTGCAGACATATCCAAAATCACCTAACGAAGCTACTGCAACTCTCGGAATTCCATTCCGACCCTCGGATAAAAATCTCACCTACCAACCGGAATTCGCCAAAATTCAACCTTCGCCAATTCAAGCCTAATTCTACACCGGACCTCCAAAATCACTTCCGATTGCACTCCTAAGTCACAATTCACCTCCCGAAGCTAACCGAATAACCGGAATTCACATCCGAGCTTCCTAACTAATAAGTCAACGTTCGGTTGACTTTTCCAAACCAAACCTTCTTTAAAAAGACTAAGTGTTTCATTTGCTATCCAAACCAATTCAATTCAACTCTAACTCACCCATTGCTGATAAAAAAACATGAAAGAGCAATAAATGGGGGAAACGGGGCTGTAACACATGAGACGACGGGTTGGGTCGTCACATCCTCCCCAACTTAAACAAACGCTCGTCCTCGAGCGGGTCGAGAAGCATACCTGAGGTCTCAAATAGGTGAGGATATCTGCTCCGCATCTCCCGCTCAGTCTCCCAATTAGCTTCCTCTACGGGCCGACCTCTCCACTGCACCTTTACCGAAGCTATATCCTTTGATCTCAATCTCCGAACCTGACGACCCAAAATAGCCACTGGCTCCACATCATAAGTCAAGTCATCATCTAACTGAACCGTGCTGAAGTCTAACACATGGGACGGGTCCCCAACATACTTCCGGAGCATAGAAACGTGAAATACCGGGTGAACTCCCGACAAGCTGGGTGGCAAGGCAAGCATGTAGGCCACCTTCCCAACTCTCCTAAGTATCTCAAAAGGACCAATGAACCGTGGACTCAACTTTCCTTTCTTTCCAAATCTCATAACGCCCTTCATAGGCGAAACCTTCAACAAGACCTTCTCGCCCACCATGTAGGATACGTCTCGAACCTTCCGGTCCGCATAACTCTTCTGACGCGATTGAGCTGTACGAAGTCTCTCCTGAATCACTTTCACCTTCTCTAAGGCATCCTGAACCAACTCTGTCCCCAATAGTCTAGCCTCACCGGGCTCAAACCAACCAACCGGAGACCTACACCGTCTCCCATATAAGGCCTCATACGGTGCCATCTGAATGCTGGACTGATAGTTGTTGTTGTACGCGAACTCTGCAAGTGGCAAAACTCAGCCCAAGAACCTCCTAAATCAATAACACAGGCACGCAACATGTCCTCCAATATCTGAATGGTACGTTCGGACTGTCCGTCCGTCTGAGGATGAAATGTGGTGCTCAACTCTACCTGTGTACCCAACTCTCGCTGAAAAGTCCTCCAAAANCATTTTAACCAAGATATCAAAGAAGGGAACTTTTTCTCAATACTGTAACATTGGTTACTGCCTGGGATAATCCAAGATAAGTAGTGTTTTAGAAACATGGAGAGTGAACGGAAATATTTCACCTTTAGTTCAGAAATATGCTGGATTGTGTTTCAAACAGTAAAAAACTCAAACAGTAGCTCGCTGAAGGATAAAGATGAGTAGTACCGTGATAAAGTGAAGTATTTTCAGCAACACTAGGTATCCTTGATGTTTGTGGTACTCGTTCATGGCCGTTGTTGGCGTCAGGGACCTGATAAATATTAACCACATTAGATAACAATACTTTTGTAGGATTAAAATTTCATTATGAATGTATAAAACTTATGAAATCGAGTTACCAGTTCACTTGATGTGCCATCGATATTTTGAGGCATAGGTTCATTAGAAGTATATTTTTGCATGAGTTGTCTCATTTTGAGTAATTCTGATTGCATCTTCTCTTGATTTTGTTTCATCAGGTTCATTTCTTCGTTGTGGTTATCCTTTAACTCAGTTACCTCTTATTCTAAACTTTGTACAGCCTCATCAGACGAATCCTCCCCAACAATATTTCCTAAGGAAGATTTACTACCCCATAGAACAGAAGGAGTTGGAGCAAGTCCTAAGCCACGAACATACCCACTTTTGTCATTTCCGAATACCTGAGAATACATATCGCCTTTCCCAAGCAACACTGCGAGGAGGTTGGTCAGCAGAGCTCTAACTATTTCTCATCCTTTCATTTATCATTTCCTGACCATAGAATACACAATAAATCCAATTGGAATACATCTATTCACTTTTAAGTTTTTTTTCCTAACTATTTCACAATTTAGAAATTAAAAGGAAAAAGAAATCTTACAATTGCCTTGATAGAATTATCATCCAATGGTCTACCATCCTTGCGTTTTGTATGAGTTAATATGAAATTTTTTGCTCGTGTAGACTCTATCACATTTACAGCCTAATACAATAAAGTTGATGTCAGATATGCATTAAAAAAGGATTTTAAAATATTATAGTTAGTACTTTTTACAGGTTTACCTGCTCATCTATCAAGGTAGCAATACCTTTAGATCCTCCGGTATGAGACATCTTTTGATTGGTCCTATTATTTCTATTTTCTTGGGTACACCTCTGTCGTTAAAATATTAAAATGATATCTTAAAAATTATAAATAAACTTGAGCACAACTAAAATCAATACACTGAAAATAATCAACTAGGGGTGTTTTAAAGATTTAGTTGTTAATACCTTAGCTTTATCCAAAAACCAATAAGAGACAAGACCACTCCAATGATCCCTCGGTATGCGACTTGGTCTATTTTTCAGCAAAGCGTCTTTAGTCTTATATTTTCGCATATACTCACCTTTTAACTCGCACTTGTAATCTTTCCATTTCTTTCCTAGTGACTTTAAGACATAAGCTTCTTCCCGTTTAGGGATAGAGAACTTCTTCTACAAAATAAAGCCAACATTTAGAAGAAAATATCATGTATAATAATAATAATAATAATAATAATAATAATAATAATAATAATAATAATAATAATAATAATAATAACATACCCTCAAAAATCCACCAATTTCTTCTTTACTCCTTGTCAAAATTTCTCCAATCACCTGCATGTAGAGGTGTTAGTTCTGGAGTTCTCGCAATAATTCCTAGAAAGCTAGCAAGCTTTCGACCTTTTTCCCCAATAGCTTGGTTATGATTATTAAACGGCACATCAACTATCTTCCCTGGAGGAAGCTTCCAAATATCTTTTAATAAAGTAGGCCCACGAACCTTTCTTGGCTCTAAATTACCTAGAATGGAAGACATAAGAACATGATAAATGCAACAATGGTCCTATTCCAACAACCTTTACGTTTTAAGAGCTTCTTTCCTCCTGAAGTCACCAAACTCAAAACATACAGACATAATTTTCCTCCTGTGCCTCTCCACAGCCACAACAAATTTTCGTTCCCCTCCCAAATACTCTAAAATAAAGCAAATTTGCATTGAAGACATAATAAATACGAGCAAACAACAATTTAAGTTTTGTTGCTAGTTACATTATATAAAAAAAATTAGATATTGCACATATTGTAAACATCAAGGCCATGTTCATGTTGTCTGATGAATGGGAAAAATAAGGAAGAGGATACAATTGCGAAGGAAAAAGGTGCTGGACAGGATGATTTTCTGCCTGCTTTTGAATCTAGCAGTGTTGAGCAGTTAAAAGGAGATGCTAGAGATTTTTTGAACGCAAAAAGAGTTCGAAAAATTTTGGAGGAAAGATCGGTGGAGGAAAATAACTGTAAACAACAACAGATGTTAAATTTGCAGCCTTAAGGAGTGCAACAGGCTGCTACTGTATATCCTAATGTTCCTGTGGTTAATATCGTTATGAGAGCAGCAGAGGGGACTCATGATCAACAACAGCTGGTGAAATTGCAGCTTAAGGAAATAGTTGGAGGACAAAAAATTGTTACTCTGAACAAAGATATAGTGTTGAATCAAGCTGGTAATGTTGTTTCTGTAGATGATGCCTCAAAGATCGATAAGGGTCCACCAAAACCTACACGTGATGTTCCTGCTAGTACAGCCTTAGCGAGGATTTTCAATGCTGTGAATCCAGTTGTGCAAGCTTATGATAAGCTGGATCGTCCTTCTGCTGCAACTGCTGATACAGGTTCAAAGACAGTGAATAAAGCTTCAGCTGGAGTTGAACATGCTGTTACTAGGCTTTTAAAGTCTACTGGTGCGGGGAATGCAACTGTTGATAGAGCTACATTTATTTGTAATTCTATGGCTAAAGGAGCTGGCCAGGCAGCAGTACACAATACAAAACCTGAAGACTGATCAGTTGTGCAGCAAATAAACGCATCTCCAAGCAACAAGAATGCTCCAGTTCACACAAGTCAGGCAAATACGTCAAAAGAAGTTAACACCTCTAACTCTTTTGAAGTTTTGATGACTGAACCAGTAGTCAATGATGCTGGACAGAAGGTGCAGCAGCTTGAATGTGAGGCAGCCTCAAAAACCAATCTTTCCAGCACGTCAGGCAGTGCAAAATAGAAGCAGAATTCTGAGTAAATTATTATACAACAAAGAACAAAGTTCTGTATATACTGGTTTATCTCATTCTTCTATTCTATCTATTCTCAGTTATTCAATACTACTATTAGTTTTTAGATTTCACTTTGAGTAGATACTTTTAGTGTTTAAATATAAGTAAAAGATTATTTTGATCCTTTCAGAACTTCACGCGGACAGACTAATCGGTTGCAAAATATTTTGTGAACCTTTTAGCTGCTAAAACTCCTTTTTGTAATAAGGAAAATATCAGTAATAAGCCTAATAATGAACTAAATCACCAACGAACAATAGAGTAAAAACAGTATATATATCATACTCGGGAAATTTTTTTGAACATGGTTGAATTCATATCTCGACTACCGGCATTCAACAAAAACATCAATATGCATCAACCATACTTAGAAAATTTCTGAAAAATAACAGAACTATGATATCACAAAAATAACAGATGTATGAAAAATCACAAAAATAACTGAAAAATTTCAGAAGTATGCATCAACGACATAAAAAAAAAAAAAGAGGAACCAATTCAAAAACAATAGAGTAACAGAGGAGGAATCAATTCAATCAATCGACTATCAATCTAACAACAGCCAGATATCAAAAACGACTTAGTAAATACAGAAAAAGCTATACTTTCACTAATCCCAAAAGGCCATAGTTGGATGTCAAAAATCAAAAATCAAAGGTTGGTACCTGGTAAGCAGAATTTTTTACCGATTAAGACAAGAAATTGAAGGAGACGAACACTTTCTGCAATAATTCTTGAAACCTACACGAAAACAGAAGTTGAAGACGAATGAGAGGGAGAAGATTGACAGCGAAGATTGAGAATAATCGAGCAGCATCAACCCAAAATTATATATAACTCGATTGAGTACGACCTGGGATGGCCGTAGACCGTGGCAGGACGGAGGCTTTTGCAGCGATCCTCTTAACGCGTAGGTTTTCCTAGCATCGTTGTTCTTCTGTATCGTTTCCTAGCGTCTTTCTTCGTTATAATTACAGGGTTTTTCCTGTTGTTTTTCTAATTGGAGGGTTTTCTAATGGGAGGGAATGTAATTTCTTATCCCAAAAAATTAGAGGGAAAGATTTTATTTTCTTTGTATAGGAGGGAAAGTTAAATAATAAAAAAATTAATTCAATTAGTGATTTTTAGTGGTAATTTTTTTTATTGTTGTTAAAAGGATATCTTTTACTGTCTAATGGTCATGTGTCGCTAATATTTCAGCTTAAATAATCCATTAGCGACAATTACCTTATTGCCGCTAAATAGTTGCTGCCAAAGGCCTTTTTTGTAGTAGTGCCTTCTGATGAAACTACAAAGTTAAAAGTATTAGTCGTCAAAACAAACAAGTACATAACAGACCCTCGAAGGCTATACTACCTTTTCAACAAACTCGGCCCGTCCTTTGCAAGTCTGCATCAATTCAACTCGAAGGTCGTTGATCTCCCCCACCTTCTTAACATAAAGTGTTTTGAGATTGTCCCTCTCTTCCGAAACCTTCTTAGGCTCAGCCTGACATCGAGCAAGGTCAGTTCAAGACTTGGAAAATGCCTTTTTATGGAGCACCACAGCCTTCATAACAAAAGGGAGGGAAAGATAGATTTAGAACAGCAAAAATAAAGGCGCAGGCATAAAAAATCGGAAAACTCACTTGTTTGAAGAGTTGACGAGCCTCATCAAAAATGAAGGAAGCATCTGGGTCAGGGCCATCTTTAAGCCCAGCAAGGCATTCTCGAAAGATGTCATGCCCTTCGTGGCTCGCTTCCACTTCAGAAGACCTCATATTTAGAGCATCTTGAATTTGCCCGTCGGAGAGCTCCGGGCCAGACGGTGAGTCATCCATATTGATTACCCCAAGTGATCCACTCGGGGCATTCTCCTTTGTTTGAAGAGGCTCGGAATCGGGTCGCTCGGCCTCGCCCTCTAAATGCCTCCTAGGCGAGGTGCCTTTTTTCTGCACGATGGCTCGGGGACTTTGTTTGAACTCCCCTCGGAGATTTCTTCGGCTCTGGAATGAGCCACACCAACCATCACCGGCTCGACGGACTTCAAAACATCGGCGTTTCCTCTTTCACGAGCTACCAGCAGGCAGTCGTCATCTTCTTCTTCCTCCAGATCCTGAAGGCGTTGGGCCGTTTTCGAAGATAAGGCCACCGTATCGGCCTTGGACCTTCAAGCCACGCTTTTCTTAGGCCTCGCGGGATTTGCAGGTGACTCTCTTTTTCTTTTTCTTTTTCTTTCTTAAGAAGGCTTCAGAATCTTTTCTTCATCGGCCAGGGCCGGCCGCATAGCAACGGCGTCTCCAAGACCTGCACGAAACCGAGATAAGTATCCCACGGGAGAAGTACAAGTAAACAAACAAGAACTCACCATGGTTTTTGGCCTCCCATCGACCCTTGACCACATCTCGCCAGCAATGCTCCAAATAAGAGGAAGTGTCGAACCCAGCCGTCGAGGTCCAGGACCCCACCAGGAGACCAAGAAGTGGCTGCGCCATTTAAAGGGGGTTAGACCAAGGAAAAGGGTAAAGTTGAGAAAGAGAAGAGAAAGCGGGGTATAAACCTGCCATATACGTACATTTCATGTTCTATTCCTCGGGGAATGGTATCCAATCAGCAGGAATCAGGTCGGAGGTCCTAACTCGGACAAACCGGCTCATCCACCCTCGGTCTTTATCCTCGTCGATACTACAGAAGAGAGATTTTAAGGATCGGCGTTGCAATTTTATTAAGCCACCTCGATAAAGTTGGGGACTGTACAGTCTTATCAGATGGTCGAGGGTGAAAAACATCCCCTCGACTTGGCTCAAAAAGAATCAAATCAAGTACACGATTCGCCAAAATGAAGGGTAGATCTGGCGAAGCGTCACTCGGTATCATTGGCAATAGTCAAGAATGATTGGATCTATGGGACCTTGAGCCGGAATTGTAGGACCCAGCATGAACGGGTAGGTGTATACGCTCAAGTACCCCGCATCGGCCTGGTGTCGACACAGGTTACTCGATTTTGAAATCGGAAGTTATTTCACATGGCGGAGGGATGCACTCCTCAATTCGAGGGGGCACTACTGGTTTGCTCTTGGTCGGTCGGGAAGATGAAGAAGCTTTTTCTTTCTGGGGAACCGGCTTAGAGGTTTTAGCCATCACGACACGGAAATCCAAAGAAAATGGAAAGTGTTGGTAGTGAGATAAAAGAGAAGGAGGAATTTAGAGGAAGTGAAAAAGCTAATAAAACTTTGAGAACAATATGAGAATAAAGTTTGCAAGGTTATGAAGTTTGTCCATTTATAGAGGTCACTTAACCGTACTTTGGAAGCCAAAAAGTCGACCGTTAGCTGCCTCCAATCAGTGACTTTGGAAAACGCACGAAAAGCAACCTTTTCTATCACTGACGTGAAGAGATTGGCAGTAGGATCAAGGCGTCGAAGATCAATTCATTTTCATCAACCTATTTCGAGTTCGAGCTAAGTGTTCACTCGATTACTAAGCCCAAGGGCTACACGAGCTTGAGAAATTTCTCACTCGGGGACTACAAAAAAGCCTAAGGGCTAACTTTATTTTAAGATTCGAGCAAGTACTTGGGCAACCCGAGTTCGAAGGAAGTTCTCACTCGATGATCGTCTACGGAGCCTAAGGGCTAACTTTATTCGAGACCTTGCTCTCACTTAATCCGGACTCAGGAATCCCGATATTCCGAGTTCGCATCGAATAGATTTAAGCTCGGCTCGAGGATTAACAAGAGCCCTAAGGGATACTATATTGGTTGACTAAAAACCTAAGGGTTTATTATGTCCTGAGTCCGGTGTTCGGGCCAATCACCAAAGATATGCAGTCGAATTTTTTTTTTTTAGATAAAGATGGAATGAAATTCAACACGAGCTAAAATGAGACAAAGAGATCCTTTTATATTTACAGGAGATGGTTACAAAATATAACTATAATATCGACGAAGGGTATTCATAGGAACAAAGAAGCAAGAAACAAAAGCCAAGAACCTAATCTACTTTTAAGGCCACGTCCTCCAGAGCGTCATCTTCGGGAACCTTCTCCCCGGGGACCCCATTTTGATCGTTGAAGACATCTGCACGCCCGAAGAGATTTAGGGCAGAGAAACCTCGATGAATATGACTATATTTCCAGCAACGAGGATCGAGCGTTCCGTTGAAATTCAGAGCCATAACCCGTTAAAAAAGAGCAGCAAAAGAAAAAGACCAGAAGGGAAGACCCGAAGATGTAGCTTCACCTTCTATCACGAGAAAAATCAAAAGGGTTGCAAGATGTGCGAGCAACGACCCAAGGATGTTTATCCCTGGGACATTGTTCCGGAGTGGGATGCAAAAGTTAGTAGATGGTGGTGCTACCTCATTCCATGGAGGGCAAAAAGAATGAAGTGCTACACCAGGTTGAAGTTAAGAGAGATGAGCAGCAGTATAAAGTTTGCATATTTTCTGATGCGAGAAGGATTCGGCGCCCTTCTCACGCTGTTTCGAATCGAAGCTTTGAAAAAGGGAACCTTGGCGTAACTGGTAAAATTGCTGCCATATGACCTTGTGTTCGCAGGTTCGAACCATGGAAATGGACGATTAAAGAAGGAAGCAAAGAAGGGAAAAGATCAAAAGTAGGTAAAGATGAAAAAAGCACAGTTCTTTGTTCCACAGAATAACCTCCTATTTATAGAAAGGTGGTGACGGATCGACGGTGCAAGTGGCCGACCAACACTGACACGCATTAGATGTTTTGGGGAAGAGCGCCGACAATGACATTTCCGGTCATTTCAAGCACCTACATCACGAGCGTGATATCATCGTAAGGAGCTCGGAGTAGTCGAGGTGCAAATCATTTCTTATCATCTTATTCTAAGAAACGCGGGATCTGTATACGGTCAAAATCATATGCCCCCGATGTAGAAGCTCGAGGTTCCGCCCTAGGTCCGAGTCCGGAAGTGGTCAAGTTCGAAACCGATGGACCAGACTCGAGCTCGAAGACAGAGTGTAATGCCCGGAGATAGGAGTTCGAAGGAATACCGAGACCAAGTGTGCTCAACCTCAAAATAGTACCGTTATGGATTTATACCAGAGCGAGCTAGATTCCTGCCACGTCCCAAAGATCATGGCACAAATCCCGGAATAAGTTCATACAATTCCGTACTAGGCGGTTAGACAGTTGTAACAAGAATATTCCCTACTGTAAATAGAAATATTCCTTATTTAGGTTTCCTCTATTATAAAAAGGGAACCCCAGTCATTTGTAAGAACACCTTTTTTACTGAGCAAAGAATATACTCTCTAACTTTTTGCCTACTATTCATCAGCATTGTTCTTTAGCTCTTTGGTTCTTACTTTGCCTTTATACTTGTTCTTGTTATACTAGGCCTATCTCGAGGTCTCTAAACTCGAGGTCACTGCTGTTAGATAACATTGGTTTGATCCATCTTTCTCTTTCATTTTTACTTCATATTTCTTGACTATTAATTGATATTGAATTAAATCACGTATCTTTAAAACCACAAATCAAATTTAATTGTTACTCGTATTTTTTGAGGTAAACAATACACAATAGAGTAATCCAAAAATTAATATACTCCCTCTGTTCCAGTTTATGCGAACCTATTTCCTTTTTGGTCCGTTCCAAAAAACATGACCCCTTTCTAAATTTAGTAACAATTTAGCTTTAACTTACAATTCTACCCTTAACGAGAAGCTTTTATAACCACACAAATACTCTGGGCCCCTTTTTGACTTGTTTAGGACCACAAATTCCAAAAGTTTTTATTTTTTCTTAAACTTCGTGCCCAGTCAAACAGGTTCACATAAATTAAAACGGAGAGAGTAGTATAAATTTCTTAAAATAGATCGAACCAAACTATTGACACCCCATAAACGGTTACTCGTAAGTAATCTAGTGTTTCGTGTCAAGTTATTCATATATAGTTGAATAAATAAAATTTTGTTAAGTTAATTCCAACTCATTGTCACGAAGAAGTAACACAAGTGAATTGTTTGTGCGCATTTGCTGACTAAAATTATAATTCCACCTTGACAATCGGAGTTATTATGTAGACCTCTTTTCTTTTTTCCCCTATCTTTCACGGGCATTTGGACATAAGAACTGTAAAATTTCATTAAAAAGTTTTTTTTTTAAAGTGAAAATGGTATTTGAAAACTAGAGTTGTGTTTGGACATGAATATAATTTTGGGCTGTTTTTGAATTTTTGTGAATGATCTGAAGTGAATTTTGAAAAACAGTTTTTTTAGAGTTTTTCAAATTTTCAAAATTCATCTTCAATTGAAAATTAGAATTTTATGATCAAATACTGATTTTAAAAAAAAAATCGAAAAAAAATAAAATAAATTAACGGGCTCGTCATGTTGACACAAAGGCAATCCACCCTTTTGAAAGCATAAGAAAATACTAGTAAATGACATGAAGATTAAAAGAAATTATGAATCATTGAACTTCAAGCAAATGAATTTAATGAAACAAGGTGGCATTGACTTGACTTTGTTAGCTTGAAGACCTCTTCACCTTGTACCCAACTACTAGTAGCCTTAGTTTTCTTATCAACACTTTGATCATCTAGGCGTGTGGTGGGATGGAGTTCGGATTCTTTCACTCTTTGATCAGAAATCTTGCATTCGAACCTTATGAATATCTAAATGAATTTCTGCGCTATTTATTTAGTAAGCGATCGTATGATAGGGTGTATAAGAATAGTGCTAAATAATGTATATTTGTAATGCAGAGTTAGTAATGCAAGCATCAGTTATGCAGAGATTATTTCTTATCCACTGTTTGGTGTGGTATATTAAAAATAAAATGCATTGCGTAATTTTTAAGAAAATTAGTTGTTCACAAAAACGTCCTCCATATTCTGTAGTTTCAAGGGACTTTAAGAACAATCACTACTAAAAAATCAGGTTTTAGCGACGGAAAAAATCTGTAGCTAAACAGAAAATCCCTCGCTAATCTCATTTAGCGACGAATTAACAACGGATTATCAAGAAATTCTGCTAGCTTCGTGTGTTTTAGCGATAGATTAGCAACGACGTTCGTAGCTAATTTCAATTTTTTTTGTAGTGAATTTTGTCTTTAACCATGCTAATGCATGCATTAATAGCCTTGGTATTGCTAATATCATGGTTTGTTATGTATTAGTTATACATAGGATAATACCAAATAGGTTGTATAATTAATACTTGCATTAGTAATACATAAGTTGAAAAAGTGTACTGAATAAAGAATTAATAATAACAAAAGTTAATACAAACATTATTTTCTCTAATACATCCTACCAAACGACCCCTTAATAGTTTACTCTAGCTTTGCCCTAAAGCATCGGCACGTCTAAGATGTCACTATTTTTCTGTGAACATGGTGGGAGGAGTTGATTTTTAGTTTATGAAAAGTAAACTGTATTGTAGAAAAAAATTTATTTCCAACAATGTCAGATAGGCACTTATACAACCACTTGACTTTGCCAAAGAATGTGTAACCTAAGTAACTTGTAATTATTTATAATTATGAAAGTCAATATCAAATGTGGTTAGGATCTAGTCCTCTCTAATTAGGCCTTCAGTAGGGTTTGTTTGTTTTTTAAAATTTTTATTCTCCTCCCGTTCTGATCCCCTTTGTTGAAACTATTGCTTATTTGGTACCTATGATCCTGAGGTTGTAGGAGGGGTTGCTGACCATCTGAGCAACCCCCTCTTGTCGAGTTTGGTTAATTATAGTAAAATTAATAAAAATATTGGTTAGAATTAGTTAAATAAAGAAAACATTATATCGACATTCACAATTTGAATACTCAATGAAATTAAATTCTTAAAAGTTGAAAAATTGAATAAAAATAGGATATTATCAAACATTTGAGAATGTCACGAGATAATTAAATTAAATGTCATATAAATTAGAATAGGAAAAATGTTTAGTATGTTTGAATATTAGGTACAAGTAGAGTTTGAATGCAACTGTAAAACGTTTGGAAGATGTCATAATACACGATTTGGGTAAAGTTTATTTTTTTTCAATGCCTAATTTTAGATATATTGGCCTGAAGTTAAGCACATAGCTAAGCCAACTCTTGTGGTTTCTGGTCTTCAGCAGTATTATCTACTATTATTGGGGACTAAAACGAAATAAAAATAAGTTGAGGATGTGGAATTTAAATCGGGCCATGACCGTTGGAACTGTCGTTTTAGTCCTTGAGGTTTTTAAAGTTGTGCACATGGTCCGGTAATTAAACTAAACGAATCATGCCAATGGCATGGGCATCAAATTGGATTTTATTTTTATAAAATCCTGATTTTCAGCATTTATTTCTCGTATACCATTTAATTCAAAAAAGGGAAGTGTTTTTTTACTAAATCATTTGTATTATTTGTCGAGCAAGTTAATCCTTTTTTATTCATCAAATCAATTGGCGTGGCCAAGCTATAAATCCTCTCTTTAAATTAAGATATTCCCATTTAATCACCATGTTTGTTAATATAATGAAACCTACTTCTAATTTTATTTCTTATATCATTCATTTATGTCAAGTGTACATTAACCGAAACAACCCCCCCCCCCCCCCTCCCCGCTACTGTAAAAATGTTGAATTCCTTTTTTATACTGGCGCAGATCGATTTCCCCCTCCCTACCCCCCCCCCCCCCCCAAACCGTAAGAAAAAACAAGAAACAAGACGGTCAGACAAAAGTTGATATTGCATGTAAAGGCAATCTTTCTCATAAGCACAGGTTAATTACAAATCAGATCTTCACAAAAGCTTTAAGCAGGATGAATAAAAAATTGTAATGCATAATAATAGATTTTAGGTTCGAGTTTTGAATATAAAAAAATTCTGATTGGGAGCGTTTTACTTTTAATTGAGTGAATACTCAATAACAAATGATTATATCCAAAAAAAAGAAGGTGGGTGACATTTAAAGAATTAAAATACAATGATACTGAGTGATTTTCTAGTGCATGCAACCACGCTGCTAAACAACTCATTTTGTGCCATTGGAAATTCTGTTCATGAGAAGCTCCGTTAATCAGATCTCAACTGACAAAATTACATTGTAAAGTCGACAACAAAGAATATGCTTGCATTTAATATTTAATTGGTTCAATAACTTAGGCATCACGCTCAATATTTTAAACAGAATAATTTGCCACCATTGTGATTCTCTGACATTTTTTCTCTTTGCCTTTTTTGCCTTTTCTTTTGCCCCTAACTTTTGGTCGATTTTTTTTTTCCTTTTTTTGGGATTTCCTTTTTGCAATATGGAAATAAAGAGAAAAAGTTTGTGATCTTTGAACTTTAATGAACATTACTCTACAGACTACACTCTCCACTTTGATCATTATATTAAGCATGAGTGAGATGAATTATGTGTGGGTTGTTTAATAGCCGGTTAAAGGTTAAGTTATTTATGTATTAGGAGTAATATGCCCAATATCATGTTTGATAGTATTTAAGTACTTTGTACAAAAATTTGTATAACTAATGTTATGTTTGATTACTTTTTCCACTGGGGTATAAATAATACATGGACAAGTTATACAATAAATCAATGTATTATTTGTACATACATATATATATATATATATATATATATATATATATATATATATATATATATATATATATATATATATATATATATATATATATATATATATATAT
>NW_017672820.1:94977-124022 GCF_001879085.1 Nicotiana attenuata
ATATATATATGGATTAAAAAATGAAATGACCAAAAAACCCTCATATTTATTTTAAAATTCACATTGTATAATTAAAATAAAGTAAACATTTAACAAAAAATAATTCATATATTACTAATCCATATATTACTAATCCTTATATAACAATTCTTTTATAATTAAACTATGCATAACAAAGTCATGCATAGCTAAATCATGCATAACTAATTCTTACATAACAAATCTCTACATTACTAATACCTGTATAACTCTAACCAACAACCAAATGACCCCTGAATGTTCTTCAGTAGGGGGTCGTATATTAGTTACCAATAATAATCTAGGAGTAGAATTTGAGATTATATTTATTTTAGGATTGATTATAGTTATAAGCTAATATCAGTATAAATTTATACCAAAATCTAGGTATTAACTAACTCATATTAGATGTGGGTAACAATTCCAGGATCATCATGAGATTATATATTAATCACTAGTAACCCTCTTGACACCAAACGACTCACTACTTTCATATATAATAATGCAATTTTCTTTCTTAAATATAAATATGGAAAAAGGATGAAAAAAATAAGCATCCCATGAAATACATGCCACAGCTATATAATGCCCATTGATCTTAAAATCATGCCTTGAGAATAACGTGGTCCAACAATTCTATTAATTGCACTCGTTTTCCACGTCAGAACGTGTCTATTTTCACTTTTTTTTTCTTCTTTTTAAATGAGAGGGGCCTCTTCTGTCTTTGTTTATGAATTTATATTGATATTGTTATAAATATATTATATTGTGGATGTTCATTTAGTACTCCGTTGTAAATAAGCTTCCTGAAGAAGCTTATCCATATGGGACTCCGTCGTTAATATGTTTATCTATTGAGTACTCTATTGGAAATAAGCCTCCTGAAGAAGCTTATCACTTCGGTACCCGGTTATGGATAAACATTACCCCCGGTAGAAGATTATCTATATCGGGTATAATAAGCTTATCCTTTCGATACCCGGTTGTGGATAAACATTACCCCCGGTAGAAGATTATCCATATCTGGTATAATGAGCTTATCCTTTCGATACCCGGTTATGGATAAACATTAGTCTCAGTATAAGATTATCCATATCTGGTACAGTAGCAGCTTACACAGCAGCTTACAGTAGCAGCTTACACAGCAGCTTGTAGCAGCTTACATAGCAGCTTCCTTTCTTCTATAAATAGAAGAGATATCAGTTCATTATTTACATCAGTTTGAATTCGAATAATATATCAGTTTCTCTCTATACCTGTCTTTACATTACAGTCTTAGTTTTATAACACGTTATCAACACGAGACTCTGCCATCTCGAGCAAATACTTTGAAAGTATCTGAGGTACGAACTTTCTTTTTTTATATAATGTCAAATCTTTCTAAACTTGAATTTGTAGCCCTGGATATATCGGGCAAAAGCTACATGTCTTGGGTGCTTGATGCTGAAATTCATCTTGATGCGATGGGTCTGGAAGACACCATCAAGGATAAAAATCAGGCATCAAACCAAGACCGTGCCAAAGCAATGATATTCCTACGCCATCACCTTGACGAGGGCCTGAAAATGGAATATCTTACTATTAAAGATCCAGTCATACTGTGGAATAATTTGAAAGATAGATATGACCACTTGAAGATGGTCGTTCTTCCACAGGCACGATATGATTGGACTCATCTAAGGCTACAAGATTTTAAATCTATTGGTGAGTATAATTCTGCTATGTTCAGAATTATTTCCCAATCGAAATTATGTGGTGATAATATTACTGATCATGATATGTTGGAGAAAACTTTCACCACTTTCCATGCCTCGAATATGCTCCTGAAGCAGCAATATCGAGAGATGGGATTTAAAAAGTATTCTGAACTTATCTCACATCTTCTTATAGCCGAGCAACATAATGGGCTATTAATGAAAAACCATGAAAGCCGATCTACTGGTTCTTGTCCATTCCCTGAAGTGAATGAGACGAACTTCCACCAAGCTATACGTGGAAGAGGTCGTGTCCCCAGTCGTACTCATGGCCATGGTCGGGGAAGAAATCCCAATCATGGTAATAATAATGCACCAAAGAACCCTCCTCGTCACCAGCAGTGGAAAAGGAAGGAACAAAAGCATGAAGCGGTGCAAGCACCAAATGCAGAAAGTGCATGCTATAGATGTGGAGGAAAAGGGCACTGGTCACCCTGAAGAAGACAGAGAAAAATGCTGAAGCAAATTTTATTTCTGAAGATAATTTAGACTTCATGCATTTGGATGTAGCTGATTACTTTGCACTCCCAGAAGGAGAAACAAGTCATGTAATCGGTGGTGAATCTGCAGAAATATAAATATTTTGATTTTTGTTGTTTGTAGTAGATAGTATGGTTATGTAATTGTTGTACATAAAGAAAAATTATGATTTGATAATGATGTTTACTATGATATATCTTATTTATGTCATTTTGAAGAATATGGATAACATTATTAGATCAACTTAAACTCTAGCAGAGTTTGCAAGAAATATACAACCACCAGAAGTGGTTTTCGTATATCTCATTGTAATTATATTTTGTTAACCACCAGAAGTGGTATATGCCTATGATCACCAGAAGTGATAATTTAGGTTTTCTATGGTTACAATTGAAGATAAGCTACATAAATATTCTCTATATTAAATGCACGCCTCGATTTGCTCCTGAAGTAGTAAATATTTTAAAAGAGGTTGAGGCATCACAATTTGATGTGATTAATGCGCATTCAGATAATTATGTTCGATTTTCCTGAAGGATGAGAACTTTTGATAATAATAATCCATTCCCTGAAGTGAATGTGATAATATTAATATATCTGGTAAATATGAACGCGCTCATGATGTAAATATATTACAATTCACCTCCAGAAGAGGTAATATAATTGAGAGAATATATACTCAATATTTCGTATTTTAAATTTGCTCCTGAAGAAGTAATACAATTTGAAATTGCCTCCTGAAGTAGGAGAATATTATGAAGAGGAGTTTTCTTGTGCTTAAACAATTGTTTATTTGATTGTGATTTTCTCTTATGATACCAGAAGTGTCTGAGCAATATCTGATAGTACAAAATGTATCAATAACTCCTGAAGAGCTAAGTGTTTGCCTAGAAGACACATGACACCAGTAGTGTCCGATAAATATTAGATTGTGGATAATAAATGAAGGCTCTCGAAGAGCTTATTTACAAATATGTCATTCATATTATATGATTATGGTCAAAACATATGTTGTAGTAAACTCGAAGTGTACTATAATAAATGGCTATCATATTGAGACTATAAATGATTGGAAAATTAAAAATCTTCATGTTTCCACAATCATAGGGGGTAAAATAATATGTATATGAGAAGTTACCCGCCTTATTCTCCAATTTGTACTACATCATGTATCACGGTAAACCAGAAGTTTACTAATACAAAAATAGCCACAGTAAATCAGAAGCTTACTAATGTAAAAGTTTATGTCATAGTAAACTAGAAGTTTACTAAGAGATAGCACATGCCATGATAAACTTGAAGTTTTCATTTGCCATTTTTAAATGAGCTATTTGAGAACTCAGATAAGCATATACTGAAGAACTAGAAGATTCTTCAAGAATTCTCCTGTGTTGCTTGTTCTCATAATAAATTGATTATACCAGCTAAACTTGGGACTAAGACCCCTGATTCTGAAATATATAAAAGGTGAATATGGGCCCATTCACCTATCATGTCAACCACTTATAGATGCATATATAAGATGATTACATGTATGTTTATTGTCAACCTGCAGTTTGGCATTTGAAATTGCTTTTATCACGTAAGAGCATAATTTTCAGATTATGAAATCAAGACAGTTCATCTTGATAATGCTGGTTTATATACAAGCTAGTTTAGCAGTGAATACCTCCAATTAATGGCTAAACTATTGTTTATGAGAACAAAGCTTCATGTGTTGGTCTAAGATTTTCTAAATTGCATATAGCAGCACTTGTATGCATCAGGCCAACAATATATGATAAGTCCTCCCCTCACAATTGGTTTAGGATCAGAAACCAAATATTTTACTATCTTTTGATGTGTGGTATATGATTAATTTCTCTACCACAATGCACAAAGATATGTTTCCCAAAGAAGTTTGGGGATATATGTTAGTTTTTCTAACATTTGGGGGATGGAATAAACAACTGAAAAATATGCTATATGAATCGAATTATCATTAATATGATCCTCACTTAGAAGATAATTCAAGTCAAATGCCAGAAGCATTTGCTGATCCAAAATCAAATATCATATTTCAGCTGCAAATGGTCCTATTAAAATTTAAAGTCCCTGAAGGATAGAGTTTACTGTACGCATGAAGCGTGGTAGACCAATCGGTTCCAAAGGTAACAATCCTTGAAAAATGATAAGGAGCTAATGATCAAAATGATTATAATGAGGAGGAAATGAGCTCTAGAAGAGCCCACGACATAACATTTCACGAAACTCCAGAAGAAGTTCAGGTGCCTGAAAATAAAGAAATTGATGAGATCTCAACAAGTTATGTCGCTTAGGAACCGATACAAAATGATCGTCGACGATATATTTGATACAATATAGTGCACAATACTGTGAAATATTGTGAGGATCGGACCAGTAGTCCAGACACCTGAAGATGTCATGTCATTTAAATGCGAGTCATCACCTATATGACTCATTTGATTAAATCTCTATAAAGATCCCTGAAGGATTTAAAATGCCAAAAGCATGTAGTTCAAAGTCTCGAAAAATGTACTCGATCAGATTATAAAGATCTTTGTACGGTTTAAAGCAGTCTGGGCACATGTGGTATAATCGCCTTAGTGAATATTTGCTGAAAGAAGGTTACATAAATGATGTTATTTGTCCATGTATTTTTATAAAGAAAATGGCATCAGAATTTGTTATACTTGATGTTTATGTTGATGACATAAATCTTGTTGGAACTCCAGAAGAGCTCCAAAAGGCAATTGAATATCTTAAGAAATAATTTGAGATGAAAGATCTTGGAAAGACAAAACTTTATCTTGGTCTGAACATTTAGCAGACGGGATCTTTATCCATCAATCTGCATATACAGAAAGGATCTTAAAACGCTTTTACATGGACAAAGCGCACCCATTGAGCACACCAATGGTTGTTCGATCACTTGAAGTGAATAAAGATTTGTTCCGACCTCCAGAAGAGGATGAGGAACTCCTTGGTCCCGAAGTACCCTATCTCACTGCAATTGGTGCACTAATGTATCTTGCTAATGCTACAAGGCCTGACATATCATTTTCTGTTAATTTACTACCAAGATACAGTTCTTCTCCTACACGAAGACATTGGAACGGGATTAAGCATATATTGCGATATTTAAAGGGAACTCTTGATATGGGTTTGTTTTATGCTAACAAAGATAGTGCAGATCTTGTTGGTTATGCAGATGCAGGTTATTTATCTGATCCCCATAAAGCACGATCTCAAACCGGGTACGTGTTTACATATGGAGGTACTGTTATATCATGGCGCTCCACAAAGCAATCTATTGTTTCTACTTCTTCAAATCATGCTGAGATAATAGCTATTCATGAAGCAAGTAGGGAATGCGTATGGTTGAGATCAATAATTCATTTTATTCGAGAAAAATGTGGTTTGGAATGTGAGAAAAGACCCACAATTTTATACGAAGACAATGCTACGTGCATAGCCCAATTGAAGAGGGGATTTATAAAAGGAGACAGAACGAAGCACATTTCACCAAAATTATTCTACACACACGACCTTCAGAAAAATGGTGACATTGATGTGCAACAAATCCGTTCAAGTGATAATCCAGCAGATTTATTCACTAAATCTTTGCCAACTTCAACATTTAAGAAAATGGTATACAAAATTGGAATGCGGAGACTCAAATATTTGAAACAAGATTTTCATCAGGGGGAGTAAAATACGCGATGCACTCTTTTTTCCTTACTGAGGTTTCCCATGGGGTTTTCCTTATAAGGTTTTTAATGAGGCACCTGAATGCGTATTACTAAATATGTGTACTCTTTTTCCTTCACTATAATTTTTTTCCCACGTGGTTTTTCCTAGTAAGGTTTTAATGAGACACATTATCTTTTAATGAACATCCAAGGGGGAGTGTTATAAATATATTATATTGTGGATGTTCATTTAGTACTTCGTTGTAAATAAGCTTCCTGAAGAAGCTTATCCATATGGGACTCCGCCGTTAATATGTTTATCTATTGAGTACTCTATTGGAAATAAGCCTCCTAAAGAAGCTTATCACTTCGGTACCCGGTTATGAATAAACATTACCCCCGGTAGAAGATTATCTATATCGAGTATAATAAGCTTATCCTTTCGATACCCGGTTGTGGATAAACATTACCCCCGGTAGAAGATTATTCATATCTGGTATAATGAGCTTATCCTTTCGATACCCGGTTATGGATAAACATTAGTCTCAGTATAAGATTATCCATATCTGGTACAGTAGCAGCTTGCACAGCAGCTTACAGTAGCAGCTTACACAGCAGCTTGTAGCAGCTTACACAGCAGCTTGCAGTAGCAGCTTACACAGCAGCTTCCTTTCTTCTATAAATAGAAGAGATATCAGTTCATTATTTACATCAGTTTGAATTCGAATAATATATCAGTTTCTCTCTATACCTGTCTTTACATTACAGTCTTAGTTTTATAACAATTATATTTGTTCTTGAGCCTATTTTAGACGCGTATCCTATATATGAGTCAATTAGACACTACCTTATTTGGACAAGAATCATATAACTTTCTACTAAAATAAATCATGATTGAGTTTTCTCAGTTGTTGAATAAAATGCAAAAGAAATATCTTATTAATTTATGCATAACAAAACGAGAAGGAGCTGATTTTTTTTTTGAAAAATTTCCCATAAGAATAACTGGATTCCCTACTTTTCAATTTTATAGCTCATATTTTAATTTACATCCAACTAGCCAAAAAATAATAGGCTAATACTCAACATTCAACTCCAATAGATTCTCGAAATTACTATTTAATTTTTAAAAAAGATTGTTCAAGCTTTTAAGTTAATTTTTGAATCAGTAACTGTGACTCAAATATTAGTTCAACAAACCAAATCCATTTGAGTGGTGAAAATTAGATTTTTAACAAGTTTAAATATGTGGGTTTAAATTTCGAATTTGATTTAATGAGAAATTTAGAGTGGGTGTTATTTAGACTTGTTAGAAATAGTATAAGGAGGTTGTATATAAAATTTGAAGTCATTTAATAGAGATTTGGACTTGTTTTGAACAAGAATTGTAACTGAAAATCGTGAAAGAAGTTCGTCTACAGACCCCTGTATAAATGTGTATAAAAGTGAATAATAGTGTATAAGATGTGTTTATACTATTATACAAGATTATACAAAAAATTGACTTCGTATTCTACCTTGCGTCTTTTCTGAAATTTAACTCAAATCTTGCTCTAATCTACTCCAAATCACTTCAAATTTAAATTTTGAACTCCTTTTGATATTNAAGGTTTTCATCAGGGGGACGTAAAATACGCGATGCACTCTTTTTTCCTTGCTAAGGTTTTTTCCCATGGTGTTTTCCTTATAAGGTTTTTAATGAGGCACCTAGGAATGCGTATTACTAAATATGTGTACTCTTTTTCCTTCACTATAATTTTTTTCCCACGTGGTTTTTCCTAGTAAGGTTTTAATGAGACACATTATCTTTTAATGAACATCCAAGGGGGAGTGTTATAAATATATTATATTGTGGATGTTCATTTAGTACTTCGTTGTAAATAAGCTTCCTGAAGAAGCTTATCCATATGGGACTCCGCCGTTAATATGTTTATCTATTGAGTACTCTATTGGAAATAAGCCTCCTGAAGAAGGTTATCACTTCGGTACCCGGTTATGGATAAACATTACCCCCGGTAGAAGATTATCTATATCGGGTATAATAAGCTTATCCTTTCGATACCCGGTTGTGGATAAACATTACCCCCGGTAGAAGATTATCCATATCTGGTATAATGAGCTTATCCTTTCGATACCCGGTTATGGATAAACATTAGTCTCAGTATAAGATTATCCATATCTGGTATAGTAGCAGCTTACACAGCAGCTTGTAGCAGCTTACACAGCAGCTTGCAGTAGCAGCTTACACAGCAGCTTGCAGTAGCAGCTTACACAGCAGCTTCCTTTCTTCTATAAATAGAAGAGATATCAGTTCATTATTTACATCAATTTGAATTCGAATAATATATCAGTTTCTCTCTATACCTATCTTTACATTACAGTCTTAGTTTTATAACAGATATATCAAACATAAGAACTCTTCTTTTGTTTCCACCAAAGTTCTTAGTTTTTTTTTTCTTTATAATTACCAAGGAAATCTGCAGTCGCTATCCTTTGGATGCGAGTATTGGGTTAACTACCCACCGTGCAATAGGAGATATAAATCGTACTAGGTAAGCCCGGTGACAAACTGTTAGATTAGTTAGTGTTTGATGGAGTATTTGAGAAGAGGTTGTTTTATTCCTCATTGGAAAAAGAAAGAAAGAAAGACGTGTTTAAAAACACTTCTTTGTCTTATATAGTTTGAATATTTTAAGGGTTTTTTGGAGGAAAATTGAAATTTTACTATATTATTAATAGTCAAGATTGGGCACTTGGGCCAATTAAGTAGCCCGAATTGATATTTTAGTCACCCATTATTTGATTAATTAAAATGGTTTAGCCTTTTAATTTCAGAAAACGTTTTTAACATTTTTTTTTTAAATTCAAAAGTAGGTGACTATTGGTTTTAAAAAGGTGTATGTTATGAAGAGATGAGTCTGTTAATTCCAACAGACTCCTAGAGGTATTATAAATACCTATATCATCTCCAAAACGAAATCATATGAAACTTTCATCTCTTTCTCTTCTACTTATTTTTTACGACTCACAACTATTCTGTTCTTGTGAAAAATTTCGAGTTAATTGCTGAAACTCGGATTTCAGAGACTTTGTAGAATCCTGGAGGAATTATGCCATAATCCCTGCAGCAACGAAATTGGGAGGCTTAAATTCCTTAAGGGCAGTGATTACACTATCAAGGCCTAATTATTTCGTCTCATATTCTGTTATTTCTCTAACACAAACTCGGACTGCTGAGGCTATTAATGAAGAAAATCTATCCCAAACCTATGATGCGAGAAACTACTCACCCAACCAACTCGCCCAATATATCAATATATGTTATATATCTTACTTTTTCTTGCCACATATCATTTAAATTGACTATAGGACAAAAGGTCCATTTCTATAGAACAATTATGTTCTGGTTGCTAAATATCTTTTAAAGTAACGTATTAATCCAAGAACCTCTATAATATGGTTCAATCATGAATACACCAACGAATCAATCAGCTCCCTCGTATATTTTAAGAATTGTACACACAATTTAATATATGTAGGATTTCCGTTATATAGGATTCTAATTAAGTAACTGTTTTTTTTTTTTTTTTTTGAAAAACATGCATGGATGTATTTGTAATTATTAATTAAATTAAGAAACTGGAGTAAATAATCAAAAGAGTTTTTAAGTTAAAAATAAAAATTTCCCCTGTGTGTATTAACTTTTAAGAAACGTATAAAAAGGGAATAACATTTCGTTCTTCTTGGTTAATTGAAATCCAAAATATCCAATTTAGGATGCTAAAGCATGCTTGTTACTTTCTTCATTTAGTGTGCACCTTATTATTGATATTGGTTGTTCTTTGAATGTTCTTTTGTTATTTTCTCTGTTATTGTATATGCTTATGTGTAGGTTAAAAAAACACGTTTAAATATTGACAGTGAACAATTGAAAGTACGTAATATCAAACCACAAGTAATAATTATTACGTATATGTAAACTTGGAGGAGGTCAATTCGGTAAATAAAGAAAGTAACTTGAAATCAAGCCTAAATTTTGGTAGCTTTCTTGCAATAATTTCTTTTCATTATCCTTATATTTCCTTTTTATGTATAGAAAATATAAAGGGGACTAATTTTATACAAGTCTTCCAATGCATCCCTTGTCAAAATCAAATGATGAGAATTAAGCACAATAAAGTGGAAGCCTAGCAATCGTCAATATCAAAAATTAAAATAGATGGCCGTCACAAATTAAAACTCTAGGGGTCCATCCGTATTATTGTCAAGATTGGACTAATAACACATGAATTAGGCACGAGTTTAGTTGAAACTTGAAAGTTACCTAATAGACGATGACATAAATAAGATTAAGCTAGCGTTTGGATATAAATTTAGTTGAAATAAAAAAAAAAAAAAAAGGGTGGAAGTTAGAATTGTATTTAGACATGCATTTTACTTGAAAAAAAGAAAAAAATTTGTGACTGGAAGAAAAATTTTCTCCCAAAATTAGAAACTTCAAAATTATTCTTCAATTTTTTTTAAAAAAAATGGATCAAATTCTATTGAACAAACAATATATTCAAAAACATTTTGAAAAAAGAGTCAAAATCTATGCCCAAATGAGAGCTAATAATTTTGTGTTGGCACTTAATTCGGTCTCTAAGCTAGATTTTTTTTTTCTTTCTTTTTTCTTTTTCTCTCTCATACTTAACACACAAGAATCACATTTCTTTTTTCTTCTTCTATTACATGATTGATTTTTTTTTTCTCCATATAATTATGAAATTTGTGTGTATCTCGATTAATTCTATATAACTCATCCTCAAGACAAAAGTTGAGTATTGTTGAAGACCACTTTAGATACTACTAATAATATTGTTTGTTATGTGTTATATATATATATATATATTTTAAAAACTTTTTATATAACATATATATTCAAAGAAAAAGTTTTTAAAATATATATATATATATATATATATATATATATATGTTATATATCGTGTTATGTAATATATTTTAAAAACTTTTTCTTTGAATCTCTTCTATTTCTAATATTAGAAGTAGTTATTTTTTCACATTTTTAGAAACGGGTGTAGATGCACTTTGATATAAACCAGCGGATAAGTATTCATAGATTATATAATATCGTGTGAAAAAACATATGCTATGACGAAAAGAGTTTTTTTTTTAATCGGTTTCTCACCCAGTGTCCGATATCCACATTGGAGCCCGACTATATTCGGATTCGCGCAGGGTGAGTCCCATTTGATAGGTAGCGTTTCCTACCAAGATTTTTTCATACCCAAGACTCGAACGCGAGACTCTGGTTAAGGGATGAACAACTACATTTACTGCACCACATCCTTCGATGGTATTACGAAAAGAGTTTTAACTATTATCCATCGGCAAAATAAGGAATATTTTCACTATCATCAAATCATCTTTACGGGTTGCAAATATATATCCTTATATTTTTCAAGATCACAATCTCACCTTTTTTAGGAATATTACATATAAATATGTTTTGAATGATCAACACTATCTATAGGTATATATTTGAAGGCAACTCTTATCCATCTTCAGTAGACGTTAGAATTATCTTCCTCGGAGTTTGATGACTTTGGCAGTAATAAAAAAATGTTTAAATAGCAGAATATTGTTATCTCTCCAATTTATTATGAGTATCCCCAAAACTATTGAAGAATTATTAAATTCACCATAAACAAACAGTGGATTTCACATCAATTTGCCTGTGGGAAAATCTTCACACGTCATCTGATACCTGTGCTACAAAATTGATTTGTCTTTGTTTATTATTTTAATTATGTAATAATTACTAAAGTTTTCCTACTATATAATCATAGGTTTTCATTGTAAAGCTGACATCTTATTATATTTCAGCAGACATAAAATAATGTCACTGGAAACTCTAGTGAGATTGACTATTAAATTTTTAAAGCCCTATGGTTATTAAATACATAAGTTAAAATATTGCGTATTTGCGTATGATTAAATATAACATAAAAACAATCTATGAGCTCGAGACGCAACTGAAAACATTTACTTGATCTCTTTTAATTTATGTGTTTTCTTTCTTTCTTTTTTTTTAGTTTATTTTAAGAAGAATTACTCTTTTATTATTTAATTATTTTTTATTTTCAACATTCCATTTCACTCCCCTGTTGTAATAATATGCATGGCACTTTTGGAACTACAAGAATTAAAGAGGATTTATGGTACGGTATAAACGACTTTAATTTAACAAGGGAAAAAAGGGAATATGTTGATAAAAATCGACCTCGAAAAAGCTTTTGATCGATTAGAATGGTCCTTTATCCGTTTCTCTCTTCAACACTTTCGCTTTCCGCACCCTTGATTAACCACATAATGTCTTGTGTTACATCTTCCTCCATATGCATAATCATTAATGGTACACCTATACCCTTCTTCTAACCTTCTAGAGGTATAAGACAAGGAGATCCCCAATCACCATACCTTTCATCATATGTATGGAATGCAAATTAGTTTACTACCACCCAAACTAATCAAATCAGTGCTAAACATAATTCCCACATATGCAATGCAAATTAGTTTACTACCACCCAAACTAATACACAAACTAGAGCAAATCCGACGAAATTTCCTCTGGGGCTCAACCGATCTAAAACGCAAGCTGCAAGCAAAAACATAAATCTTTGGACTGATCACTGGATTGCTAACAACCTATCTCTCAGACACTTAATCCATGGACCTATTCCAAAACATGAACTGCATATACTAGTGGCACAACTCATTTCGCATAACCTGGGACACCTCCAATCTCTCCTTTATACTACCCCCACAAATCATATCCCTCATTCAAAACACCCCTATCCTTACAACCCAACAAGGAGATGATACATCCTACTGGCACCATTCCAATGATGGATCGTTTACCACTTCCTCGGCCTATCTATAAAAACTACACCAAGACCATCTCTCTAAAAACAAAATTTCCCAATAATTGGATCTGGAAAGTAACCACATTACCAAAAATAAAGTATTTTTATGGCTACTTGCACATGAGAAAATCTCAACCAAAGCATTGCTATACCATAGAAAAATCGCTAACAACCCCTACTGCCCGAACTTTATTAATGTACGGGAAGACATTACACATTTTTTACAGTGCAAACCAGCAAAAGACTTGTGGAACCACCTCCGTATAAGAACACCTTCAACCAATCTCATACAATGGATGCACAAACTATCCACCTCACATACACAAATCCAAATAAACTCCAACTTACCATCTTTCATTCTAACTCCTGTCACACCTCCTTTTTCACACCCCGGAAGAGTATAAGGGAGTTTTTTCCAATTTAAGTGACAATCGAAACGGAATTATTTATATTAAAATCATAGTCGCCACTTGGGATAATTTATGGCGTCCCAAGTCACCGGTTTAAAATCCCGAATCGAGGAAGTTTTTGACTCTAATTTATGGTCTGCGAACACAGAAATTCGGGTAAGGAATTCTGTTAACCCGGGAGAAGGTGTTAGGAATTCCCGGCTTTCGTGGTTTCAGCATGGTCGCTTTTAGAACCTATGTGCATTTGCCTTTTTTAATTAAGAAATTATCTTAAAACAGGTCACGCGTACGTGTACCTATTTGTTTGGCGCGTCAAAAATTATGTCACGCGAACGTGTCCACAATCAATAACGCTTTATTATTATTAAGAAAGTTTGGTCGAAGTTGCGCGAACGGATACTTCGATTTTGTTTAAAATCGTAATTATGTCATGCGAACGTGTCCACAATCATGACGATACATTAAACGTGCCTACAACAAACTACAAACATTCATATTTGATATCTAAGTTATACTATTAATGTGAGGGCCATAGGCTATGTGATTGGATGGCACACCTCGGTTTATTTAAAGAAGAGAATTGTATTCTACTAAAGTAAATTAAGAATGTTCACGCTTAATACAACTAAAGTTCAAATCTAACCCTACTAATTATAAGCATGTTTTGGATAATATACTAGGTATTTATTTATTTAAAAGGGCCTTTAACTATTTAAGCAAATCCTGGTTTGAGCTTAAACCAAAAACCAATTGAAAGAAAAATTGCGCCCAAGATCGAGCCCAGAAGGAAGCCAGGCAGACGGTCGCCTCTTTCAAGTGGGCCAACAGATCTAGGCCCACTACATTACTCAAAGGAGGTCGCTTAGAGGAAAACACACACTGATGATGGCTGGGCTCGAGATTGAGCCCAAATGAAAGAACGAAGATAGCCAGAGCCAAACGAGATTGGCCACAGCCCAGGCGGCCCCATTTGGGCCAACTCCAAACTCCAAATGCTTGGCAATGATAATTCAAACACTACGACCCTAATGAGGCCCATCTGACTATAATTGACATATAACAACATGATATGCAAGCCCCAAAAATCAACACCCAAATAACCATGTTATACGCTTTTAGATCATTGTTTTACTATTAATGTCAGGAGCATACATCTGGAATTTAAAACTACTCATTAATTATACTGAATTCACATGTACAACTATCCTAACAATACTAAGATTCTAAGCAATTTAAATTGAAAATATACGGTAGTCAGATAACACCTTTTCAAACGTACAACCTCTTGTTCAAATTATAGCTCTTTAAAGGAACTCAGATGCTTAGGACCAGATCCTAAAGGGAACTAAACCAGAGAAATCATGACACGAACCAACACTGAACTGAGAATCAACACTGAACTAAAACAAATTCCAACAAAACTAACACAGATGTTCATCACCTGATTTTGACCAATACTACAGAAAGCTCAAGTATTCTAAATACTCAACATGAGGACCCTTAGCAAAATTTACAAACCATCATAATAGACTGAGATCCTAAACCAGAATTAAAGATAAGATACAAAAACAGTAAAAAGAAAAGAAATGAGAGGAAACACATAAAAAGAAAGCTAAAACTAATAAAGAGGCTAGATGAACTTAAAAGAAAACACGTGGATAAAATTAAAAAAGGGAAAATTTATCATTAGAACTTCACATTTCAACTACATATTTCAAACTTGCACTCCGCATATCATTCATGGTCCAAGAAGTACCTGGATATCAAAACAAAGCAATAGGGAATGAGGAATTCAGCAAGAACAGAAGTATGAGCAAAGCAGCAAGTCAACAGCAATATTCAGCCTCTTTAAACCATCTTTATACCCAGAAATCCAGAAAAGCCACGAAAGCTTTTAAGTTCTTACTAGAAGAAAAATCAGGGAACAATTCCAACCAATTTTTAATGAGAGTAATGCAGCAACTTTTGTGTAATTTTCTAGGGTCTGAATCTCTCATTTGTGTGTGAAGGAAAGGGTCTATATATAGCCCTTAAGAGTGCCATGTACTGCAGAAACAGAATGGGAATTATTCCCTCACCCAACATCTTTTTAACAGAATTGGGACAACTGGCAGCTTTTGATTGGTTTCAGCATTGGTGCTGGCCAAAATTGAGCCAGCTGCCCCAAATTCTAGAAGCTTCTCATCTGAAAATCCTATTTCCTATTCCCAAATTAACCTCCTAAGTTTTCATTTGTTCACTTAAAACCCTAGGAGTTTCTAACAACTTACAAATCATGGCAAACAAAATCAGAGCAAGCAAACATTGGAAAGCAAATCAAATAATAAACAGAAATGCAATTGAACCGAGGGTATTAAATATTCAAAAATCTAGACTAATCCTAAACACAACTTAACTCTAAGAGACAAACAACATAAGAAGAACGGATATGGAGCATTTAAATCACTGAATCACAAAACCCTAAAAGCTAAATTATGCAATTAAAATAAAGGAAACAGAAACAGAAAAGCAAGAAGAACTAGAATAAAAACAGAAAATCATGCTAACTCTAACCTAAACAGCTAAGAATCTAAATTAATCTAAACAAATATATAACCAAACAAACAAAAACCCAATTAATTCGAGCAAGTAGATAATAACGACTAATTCGAACAAATAAATAACCAAGACAAATTTAGACAAACATATGGTTAAAATTAAAAGAAAAATCAGAAAACAAACAAAGAACAAAAACCAAAGAGGAAGAGGTGAGGTACTGGCTAACCGGAAAGAGCTTAGTGACTGAATCGAACCAACGAACAAGGAGGGAAAAGAACTTGGCGGGGTACAGTGGCTTGGTCAAGAGGCTGTGACTCTCGAAAACAAACCAAAACTCGTATTAATCAAGGTTCTCAACGAGAACGATTGCTTAACACGAGTCGTGACTCGAATCGAGCTCTGGGAGGCAAAGAGTCGAAATTAGAAGAATTAGGGTTTTCCTTCCAATTCTCAGATCTGAAATTCAAAGAATTTGAGGGTGTTTTTAGGGAAATTGATGATGGATTAGGAAGAGGAGGGGACGGGGGTTGCATAGTATCAATTTGGGAAAGTTTGGAGTACCGGAATCGCCGTGAGGCGATTTCCGGTGGGTGGTTGACGGCGGAAGCGGCGGGGAATTTGGGACGACTGGTTTTTTAGGGTTTGTGTGGATGCTGAAGTGAAGGGGTTCGAATGGGGGGGACCGTTTAGGACAGTTATATACTAAATGAACACCCAGTTCCGAGTCGTTGGATCATAATGATCCAACGGTTGTGACGAGGGAGGACCAAAACGGGGTCGTTTGATTTTAAAAGGGGGTCTGGACCGGGTGACTAGATTTCGGCCTGGATTTGGGGCGGGTTTGGGCATAAAATCAGCCCAATTTCAAAGCTAAATTAAGCCTTTTTTCCAATTCCCTTTTTTTCTTGTTTTGTTTTCTTTTTCTTTAATTAAAAATCCTAAATTAAAATCCTAAATTAATCTAAATTGTAAAATTAAACAAATTATATAATTATAATATTTATAACAATTACTTGATCCTAAGTTAAAAGAGAAAAATCACTAATCTAAGAATTAAAAACAAAAATGTAAAAATGAGCCATTTTTTGTGATTTTCAATTTAGTAAAGCAATCAATTAACTAATTAATCCTAAAAATATGGAAACAAAATCTAAATGCAATGTATGGTATTTTTTATGATTTTAATAAAAGTAAACATGCACAGAAATGCAAACAAACAAAAATAATTCCTACTAAAATCCTATAAAATTGCAAACAATTGGGGAAAATCCATTTCTTTAATTTGTAGGAGTATTTCACATAGGGAAAAAATCACGTGCTCACAACTCCCATTCTACTTGAATTGTATTTCCTTGTTCTTCAGGTGGGCGCCTGATTGCCAAAACTTGAACTGTATTCCCTTGTTCTCCAGGTGGGCGCCTGATTGCCAATACTTGAACTGTATTCCCTTGTTCTCCAGGTGGGCGCCCGCCTGATTGCCAAAACTTGAACTGTATTCCCTTGTTCTCCATGTGGGCGCCTGATTGCCGAAACTTGAACTGTATTTCTTTGTTCTCCAGGTAGATTGCCGAAACTTGAACAATATTCTCTTGTTCTCCAGGTGGGCGCCTGATTGCCGAGACTTGAACTGTATTCCCTTGTTCTCCAGGTGGGTGCTTGATTGCCGAGACTTGAGCTGTATTCCCTTGTTCTCTTGGTGGGCGCCTAATTGCCAAAACTTGAATTGTATTTCCTTATTCTCCAGGTGGGCGCCTGATTGCCAAAACTTGAACTGTATTCCCTTGTTGATTTCCAAAACTTGAACTATATTCCCTTGTTCTCCAGGTGGGCGCCCGATTTCCAAAACTTGAACTGTATTCCCCTTGTTCTTCAGGTGGGCGCCTGATCGTCAAAACTTGAACTATATTCCCTTGTTCTCCAGGTGGGCGCCTGATTGCCAAAACTTGAACTGTACTCCCTTGTTCTCCGGGTGGCCGCCTGATTTCCAAAACTTGAACTGTATTCCCTTATTCTCCGGGTGGGCGCCTGATTGCCAAAACTTGAACTGTATTCCTTTGTTCTCCAGGTGGGTGCCTGATTGCCAGAACTTGAACTGTATTGCCTTGTTCTCCAGGTGGGCGCCTGATTGCCAAAAGTTGAACTGGATTCCCTTGCTCTCCAGGTGGGCGCCTGATTGCGAAAACTTGAACTGTATTCCCTTGTTCTCCAGGTGGGTGCCTGATTGCCAAAACTTGAACTATATTCCCTTGTTCTCATGGTGGGCGCCTGCCATTACAATAAAACAGACAAAACAAAAGAAACTTTCTGCCCCAGTTTGGTACTGGGAACATCTATGAGTGTTAATCGAATCTTGTTATCAAAAAAGCTCTAAGAATTTAAAAGCTAAATCCCATTCTCCTAAAAATTTCAAATTAAATCTCAGCTCAAAAGTGAAAACTTTAAACCTAAATTATATTTCCTAAAGTTAGAACTTACGTCAGATCTTGTCATCTATGAAGGTCTTGAAATTTAACTAGGTCCCATTATCCAGGAGGGTTCTGAAAATTTACGGCCGAACCTATCTGGCACATGCTTTCCTTACGGAGGGTTCCTCCGGAACAACTGAAATTTCCTGCCCCTATTTTAATCAAAGAAAATTTTATCAGTTTGAAAATGCGGTGGTTAGTTTGCGGCATTTTTGCTGAAAGTGGCCTTTCCACTGCCATGCTTTGTTCTGATTAGCTGACTCCGACTGGCAAAGAATTGTTTGACCTTCTGATTGAACCTTAACCACAGGACCCAGAATGACCCGTGTGACCTACACTCAACTTGCTGTTTTACATTTCTGTCCTTCCAATTTGAACCTCTATATTTTTTTCCGAAATTCATGAAACCACTCGACCACTTGAACTTCCACTAACACCTTATTTTCCATTTTGCATCATGTTATTTCCGGTGTGCTTTGGCCGCACTTTTCTTTGTGCAATTTGGAAGTTGGTAATAAGCTTTGAAATCCTTTCTTACTTGCTTAACAAGGCTAACATTGGAAAAGCCTTAGAGAAGTAAACCTAAAAGAAAATGAAATGCAATGACTTCGAGAGTTAGGAATAAAGAACAGAACTTGAAACAAGATGACTGTTTGAGGAAGAAAAGGAAAAGAGACTTATCTGAGTGAGGCAGATGGCATCAATGATCATGACATGCATTTCGGACTAATCAGCCTAGTCCATTCAGTCAATCACCTTTCAGTCTTCATACTTTATGCCCGGGGTTCCCATAATCCAATTTCTTTGCAAAGTCAACAACCTTACTTGGATTGTGGCGCCCTGAAGGGTTTTCACCAACAAACCTCTCTCATTTGTTCATCTCTCAAACTCACCGTCGCCTTATGGTGCATGTGAGGGTTTTCACCAATAAGACTCTCTAATTTTAATTTCTCTCAGCTTTCTGTCGCCTTACGGTGCCCGTGAGGGTTTTCACCAATAAGACTCTCTCATTTATTCATTTTTCCTTGTGTAGAACGGAGTGCTGCCCCCGATGTGAATCATACCTCTAACTTGCTTGACTTGGGATTCTTAAAGATTGATCGGAAGGTCTTTCTTTGGACCGTAATGTAGGCTTTTGGACAGGGTTAGAAAGAAAGGATATCATAAAGGCTCAAAACATCTTAAAAGGGTTCAGAATTACAACTTTTGGAATCAGATCTCTTACAAAAACCACAACTTCTACCCCAGTTTCTTTGCCTGGGGAACTTTGAATTTTATTTTGATGAGACCGAACCGTGAGGCTGCCTACGTATCCTTAGAAGGAATCAGGTCGAACGTAGTTCATGACATAAGAGTTGCTTTGTTTTTGTTACTTTTTCTTTTGCTTTCTTTTTCTCTCTTTTTCTTTCTTTTGCTTTATCTTCTTCTTCTTTTTTCATTTTTCTTTTCCTCTCTCTCTCTTTTTTTTTTATGTTCCTTAACTTTACTTCTGATTCCGAAAGAGGGGTATCAAAGGAAACCAATAAGGCTCAAAAGAGGTAACAAAGGATAAAAGTGTTTAGATAGCAGAATAAAATGCCTTCACATTCCAATCTTCAAAACATGCCAAATACAAACAACACAATTTGAAGACGAACCATAGAAATCATAACAATATCTCTTGACTGCATCAGAATTGACAGCCATTTCCACACATTTGTCCTCTATATCTGTTAAATACAAATCACCATTGGGCAACACTCCCGTTACAATAAACGGCCCCTGCCAATTTGGGGAAAACTTGCCTTTAGCCTCAGCTTGACGTGGAAGAATGCATTTTAACACTGACTGATCTACCTCAAACTGTTTGGGAGACATTTCTCAGCTGTATGCTCAACCTCTTGATTTCCCAGACTAACTGCCTCAGTTTCACTCAATTCAAGCATCAGGTTATCTCAAAATGCGTGAATCTTTATTTGTTTCCTCAAACGCATCTTTTATCATATTCAAAACTATGTTTCATTATTCCATGATTAGATTGGCTTTCAAGATATGGATAAAAACTACGCATGCATGTCATGTCATTAGAACCAGCATAACAAGAACTGTATAAAGGAAAATAAATTAAAAAATATATTAGGAATAACAATAAAAGAAGAAAAATTGGATTCCACCGAAAATAGAAGAACAGAAAGGGTTTGACCATCAAAACAAGCAAAAGTGAAATCTGAGTTACAACCCTTTGAATAATCCAGATAATAGAAAGAAATACAAGGCAAACTACCAAAAATCCTCTCGGGTGGGGAGAGGAGCGGCTTCCCAATTGCTAAGCTTCACATTCGGCCCAACAAAATGCACCTCTTCATTACTAGAACCTTCCCCAATTTCAACCATATCGACCTCGTCAAATAAATATTGGGACATTTTGATTGACTCTTAATTAAAGTCAACCACAGGCTTTGGAACGGCTGACACCGGACGCTTTACTACCCTTGACTTGACAAAAGACCTGGCGAGGCGTGGGATAGGCTTAGGGAGCGACCATGCTTTCTTTTTCAACTTTTTAGCCTTCTTCACATCATCCCCTGTAGGCTTGAACCTCATACCAAATGTACCCAGATTTTTACGTAGAGATATTGGCTGCACGATACTTTGCAAAGATGCGCCCAAACCCTTACCCGGCACAAAACCATACTTCAACATCTCGTTAGCTACCATGAAAATCGAAGGTGATAGCCTCGGCCTTGGAATGCATTTTCCTTCAGGAATCTTTTCGATGGACATTATTTCGAAAGTTTGATAAATTAAAGGTCCTTTATCATCTCCAGCCTTAACAAATGGAACAGATGAATCTTCATAAAGAGATAAATCCTCCTCACCATGCACAACTATTTCTTTTTTGTCCCACTCAAATTTTACCATTTGATGTAGAGAAGATGGCACTGCCTTAGCCGCATGTATCCAAGGCCTACCCAACAACAAATTATAGGAGGCAACCACGTCTAGCACTTGAAATTTCACACTGAAACCAACTGGCCCTATCACCAATTCAAGCATTATATCTCTAGCAGAATCTTTTCCCTCCCCATCAAAGCCTCGAACACATACATTGTTCATATGGATTCTTTTAGTGCCGATCTTCAACTTCTGCAAAGTGGACAGAGGGCAAATATTTGCACTGGAGCCATTATCAACCAACACCCTTGTGACAAAACAATTTTCGCATTTCACCGTGATATAGAGAGCTCGATTGTGTTCCGTACCCTCTATATGAAGCTCATCGTCTGCAAAAGTGGTCCTATTTGCTTTGAAGATCCTGCTAGCAATCTTTCCCAATTGATTCACTATGATGTTATCAGGAACATGTGCCTCGTTCAAAATCTTTATTATGGCCCTGCAGTGTTCATCTGAATGTATCAACAAAGATAACAGAGAAATATTAGCTGGAGTTTTCCTTAATTGTTCAACAATGGAATAGTCTTACACTTTCATCCTTTTCAAGAACTCTTCGGCCTCTTCCTCGGTAACCGATTTCTTCACTGGCATTTGGCTTTCCTTGGAGAGCTTGGCCTTCCTCAATTCTTCGGAGGTAAAACATCCCCCGAAATGAGTCGGTCCTCCGATCTCAACAAATTCCTCCTCCACTTCTTTTTCCTTGTGTGTCATTATTGCTCGTTTGTAGTTCCAAGGGACATCCTTTGTCTCAACCGCTGGCAACTGAGTCACTGGTTTAATAACAACAGGGATAATGGGAGACCCTTTCACAACTACAACAGGCTTGCTTGGGATCCCTGGTACCACCAACTTTGGCGTTTTCCGACTTGCCCCGACACCGTTCGAAGACCCTTTTGCAAACATCACACGTTTTCTAAATACCTCATCTTGCTCCACAATCTTAGCGGGTTTTTCAATTTCAATGGGAAGTCCAAAATGAGGAGTGCAACAATATAGATCCGAGGTCTTGAAAGTTGGTTCTGCAGCATAGTATTGGGCATCAGAAACTTTGAACAAGGTTACACTAGAAGATAGAGGGATGGTGGCATGTGGAGGAGCTGTAAAAATGGGAGTAGTTAATGATGCGCGATATGAAACTGTATTGGCTGGTGGAGCATGAAAAGGCTGGGACAAGGTGCCAGGGTAGTTGTGGCAAGGGGTAAAGCCTGGGGCGTGTTGTGGGGAGAGATCAGCAGCAGTGGGAATCTGGGATTGTGATAGTAGTGGGACGGAAGCAAGATTTTCAATGTAGTTAGTGGGGAATGAGGGTAGAGGATGCCCACTAATCCAAGCCTGGTACATCTCTATTATCTCGTGTTTCAACCTTCGGGCCCTTCTTTCAACTCAAATTTCGATTCCACAATCCCCCTTGACAAATCAACAACACCTATATCAAATTCCTTACTAGTCATGGTTGCCTTGTGTTTAGACCGGGTGTTGTATGGGTGGGTTGCCAGAATGCCAAACAAACTAACCACCTTCCTGTTCTCAATGACAACAGCAAACTTGTTAGTGTTTAAGATTTAACAGATAGGCGACCACACGTTTGGGATGCAATGCACCTGAACAGTTAATTGCTTCTATTATGTATTTGAACGGTTGCATGCTTCATCCTAGCCTTAACTAACTTTTTCACTTTGCACTTTCTCTTCTCTCTTTTCTTTTCCTTTTCACTCATGCCTTTCTTTAGTCACTATTGATTTCCCTACTAGTTTCTTGTCACTCTCTTTTTTTTATTTTTTGCACTCGCTTTTCTTCTCTTGTTTTGCCATTCTTTCTTCCCACTCAGTTTCTTTTCTTTTTATTTCCTCTTTTTTTTTATGGTTATGATCGAATCCTATGGGTATTGCCTAGCGTATCATGACGCCGCATGAATCAGATCTTTGCGTAGTTCGGGAAGATCGAAAATAAAGTAAATAAAATAACTTTTTTTTGATTTTTTTTAATTTCCGAAAGAAAGAATTATAATGAAGAAAGAAAAATATTTTTGGATTTCGATTTGTTTTTTTTTTTTTGAATTTTTGAAAAGAAAGACTTCTAAAGAAGAAAGAAAATATTTTTCTTTTGGTATTTTTGTCTTTTTTTTGTTTTTTTTTAATTTTTTGGGAAAAAAAACTTCTATAAAAAGGTAGAAAATATTTTTTGGATTTTGATTTGATTTTCTTTTCGAATGAAAGACTTATGAAATAAAAGAAAATATATTTGGTTTTAAAAAATTTTTTATTCGGGATTTTCTAAAGAAGGAATTAAAGGAATTTTTTTTTGTTTCTGGATTTTTTGAAAATTGGGGGCCGGAACTGATGAGGTTTGCCTACGTATCTCACATCCGGTGAGAATCAGACCCGCGTAGTTCGGTCAAATTGGATACGTGCGAGAATTAAAAAAAAATAATTGATTTGGAGAAAACAAGTTTGCGTCTTTGATGGGAAAGTGCAAAATCTTTTTGGATTTTCTTTCTCTCTCTTTTTTTTTATTTTTTCTTTTTTGAAAAAATGATGGGGAAAGTGCAAAATCTCTTTGGATTTTTTTTTCATTTTCATTTTTTGTTTTTTTCTTAAAGATTTTGAAAGAGAAAAATTACTGGGCCCTACTAGCTTTATTTTTTACACTTCAACCTCTCTTTTTTCATTTATCCTTAACCCTCATTGGTCCGCCAAATGACCCTTTTACCCTTGAAGAAATGCAACACGTAGCACATAGGATGCATCAGGATGGTCTTTTATTTTTGGGTACACCTATCCTAGACGGACCCAACCCTTGTGTTGAGTCCCCTAAGTCAAATGCATGTGATGCAAACAAACGTTCCTAGTAGGGATCCGGCATGGGGTTATGTTATTCTAGGTTTAAACCTGGGGTTGTGTTCTAGACTGGGCTTACCCGAGCGGATAGCTCGAGCCGAGGTGGGGGCAACGTACCGGGAGCATGAAAGTCTACCCGGCCTTGTTGCTGACCCAAGCCCCGTTCTAATTGGTATGACTTCTAACAGAAAGTGGGCCACGCTTATGTGTGCACCATATTTTAGAAGACTCAGAAGGGTGGCGCAAGAAGGCATTTTAATGAAATTCAAGCAATATTGAAATGGCAAATAAACAGCAATTAGCACATTAGGTTCACAAAATACAGTAATATTAACAATAAAAAAAGCCAAGCAAAACCATATTAGCAAGCTCGAATTCTTGAACCCTGAACCAGAGATTCTGGGTTCTTGTCTCCAGTGGAGTCGGCAGAGCTGTCACACCTCCTTTTTCACACCCCGGAAGGGTATAAGGGAGTTTTTTCCAATTTAAGTGACAATCGAAACGAGATTATTTATATTAAAATCAGAGTCGCCACTTGGGATAATATGGCGTCCCAAGTGACCGATTTAAAATCCCTCGAAGAAGCTTTTGACTCTAGTTTATGGTCTGCGAACACAGAAATCCGGGTAAGGAATTCTTTTAACCCGGGAGGAGGTGTTAGGAATTTCCGGGTTCCGTGGTTTTAGCACCGTCGCTTTGATCATACTTAGCTTAATCAAATTGTCTAATTACTCATTTTAGAACCTATGTGCATTTGCCTTTTTTAATTAAGAAATTATCTTAAAACAGGTCACGAGTACGTGTACCTATTTGTTGGTGCGTCAAAAATTATGTCACGCGAACGTGTCCACAATCAATAACGCTTTATTATTATAAGAAAGTTTGGTCGAAGTTGCGCGAACGCATACTTCGATTTTGTTTTTTAAAATCGCAATTAAATCACGCGAACGTGTCCACAATCACTACGATACATTAAACGTGCCTACAGCAAACTACGAACATTCATTTTTGATATCTAAGTTATACTATTGATGTGAGGGCCATAGTCTATGTGATTGGATGGCACACCTCGATTTATTTAAAGAAGAGAATTGTATTCTACTAAAGTAAGTTAAGATTGTTCAGGCTTAATACAACTAAAGTTCAATCTAACCCTACTAATTATAAGCATGTTTTGGATAATATACTAGGTATTTATTTATTAAAAAGAATTCTGGGCCTTTAACTATTTAAGAAAATCCTGGTTTGAGCTTAAACCCAAAACCAATTGAAAGAAAAACTGGGCCCAAGATCGAGCCCAGAAGTGAAGCCACGCAGATGGTCGTCTCTTTCAAGTGGGCCAACAAATCCAGGCCCACTGCATTACTCAAAGGAGGTCGCTTAGAGGAAAACACACACTGATGATGGCTGGGCTCGAGATTGAGCCCAAATGAAAGAAGGAGATAGCCGGAGCCAAACGAGACTGGCCACAGCCCAGGCGGCCCCATTTGGGCCAACTCCAAACTCCAAATGCTTGGCAATGATAATTCAAACGCTAAGGCCCTAATGAGGCCCATCTGACTATAATTGACATACAACAACATGATATACAAGCCCCAAAAATTACAACACCTAAATAATCATGTTATACGCTTTTAGATCATTGTTTTACTATTAATGTCAGCAGCATACATCTGAAATATAAAACTACTCATTAATTATACTGAATTCACATGTACAACTATCCTAACAATACTGAGATTCTAAGCAATTTAAATTGAAAATATACGGTAGTCAGATAACACCCTTTCAAACGTACAACCTCTTGTTCAAATCATAGCTCTTAAAAGGAACTCAGATGCTTAGGAGCAGATCCTAAAGGGAACTAAACCAGAGAAATCATGACATGAACCAACACTGAACTGAGAATCAACACTGAACTCAAACAAATTCCAACAAAACTAACACAGATGTTCACCACCTGATTTTGACCAATACTACATAAAGCTCAAGTATTCTAAATGCTCAACATGAGGACCCTTAGCAAAATTTACAAACCATCATAATAGACTGAGATCCTAAACCAGACTTAAAGATGAGATACAAAAACAGTAAAAAGAAAAGAAATGAGAGGAAACACATAAAAAGAAAGCTAAAACTAATAAAGAGTCTAGATGAACTTAAAAGAAAACATGTGGATAAAATTAAAAAAGGGAACATTTATCATTAGATCTTCACATTTCAACTACATATTTCAAACATGCACTCCACATATCAGTCATGGTCCAAGAAGTACCTGGATATCAAAACAAAGCAAAAGGGAATGAGGATTTCAGCAAGAACAGAAGTATGAGCAAACCAGCAAGTCAACAACAATATTCAGCCTCTTTGGACCATCTTTATACCCAGAAATCCAGAAAACCCACGAAAGCTTTTAAGTTCTTACTGGAAGAAAAATCAGGGAACAATTCCAACCAATTTTTAATGAGAGTAATGCAGCAACTTTTGTGTAATTTTCTAGGGTCTGAATCTCTCATTTGTGTGTGAAGGAAAGGGTCTATATATAGCCCTTAAGAGTGCCATGTGCAGCAGAAACGGAATGGGAATTATTCCCTCACACAGCATCTTTTTTAACAAAATTGGGACAACTTGCAGCTTTTGATTGGTTTGAGCATTGGTGCTGGCCAAAATTGAGCCGGCTGCCCCAAATTCTAGAAGCTTCTCATCTGAAAATACTATTTTCTATTCCCAAATTAATCTCCTAAGTTTTCATTTGTTCACTTAAGACCCTAGGAGATTCTAATAACTTACAAATCATGGCAAACAAAATCAGAGCAAGCAAACATTGGAAAACAAATCAAATAATAAATAGAAATGCAATTGAACCGTGGGTATTGAATATCCGAAAATCTGGACTAATCCTAAACACAACTTAACTCTAAGAGACAAACAACATTAGAAGAACGGATATGGAGCCTTTAAATCACTGAATCACAAAACCCTAAAATCTAAATTATGCAATTAAAATAAAGGAAACAGAAATAGAATGAAGCAAGAAGAACTAGAATAAAAACAAAAAATCATGCTAACTCTGACCTAAACAACTAAGAATCTAAATTAATCTAAACAAATATATAACCAAACAAACAAAAACCCAATTAATTCGAGCAAGTAGATAATAAATACTAATTCGAACAAATAAATAACCAAGACAAATTTAGACAAACAGATGGTTAAAATTAAAAGACTAATCAGAAAACAAACAAAGAACAAAAACCAAAGAGGAAGGTGAGGTACTGGCTAATTGGAAAGAGCTTAGTGACTGAATCGAACCAACGAACAAGGAGAGCAAAGAACTCGGCCGGGTACAGTGGCTTGGTCAAGAGGCGGCGACCCTCGAAAACAAACCAAAACTCGTATTAATCAAGGGTTCTCAACAAGAACGATTGCTTAACACGAGTCTTGAGTCGTATCGAGCTCTAGGAGGCAAAGAGTCGAAATTAGAAGAATTAGGGTTTTTCTTCCAATTCTCATATCTGAAATTCAAAGAATTTGAGGGTATTTTTGGGGAAATTGATGATGGATTTAGGAAGAGGAGGGGACAGGGGTTGCATGGTATCAATTTGGGAAGTTTGGAGCACCGGAACCGCCGTGAGGCAATTCTCGGTGGGTGGTTGACGGCGGAAACGGCGGGGAATTTGGGGCTGCTGGTTTTTTAGGGTGTGTGGATGCTGAAGTGAAGGGTTCGAAGGGGGGGGGGGGACCGTTTAGGACAGTTATATACTAAGTGAACACCCAGTTCTGAGCCGTTGGATCATAATGATCCAACGGTTGTGACGAGGGAGGACCAAAATGGGGTCGTTTGATTTTAAAAAAGGGGTCTGGACCAGGTGACTAGATTTGGGCCTCGATCTGGGGCGGGTTTGGGCATAAAATCAGCCCAATTTCAAAGCTAAATTAAGCTTTTTTTTTTCAATTCCCTTTTTTTCTTGTTTTTTTTCTTTTTCTTTAAATTAAAATCCTAAATTAATCTAAATTGTAAAATTAAACTAATTATCTAACTATAATATTTATAACAATTACTTGATCCTAAGTTAAAAGAGAAAAATTACTAATCTAAGAATTAAAAACAAAAATGTAAAATTGAGCCATTTTTTGTGATTTTCAATTTAGTTTAGGAATCAATTAACTAATTAATCCTAAAAACATGGAAACAAAATCTAAATGTAATGCATGGTATTTCTGGTATTTTTCATGTTTTTAATAAAAGTAAACATGCACAGAAATGCAAACAATCAAAAAAAAATCCTACAAAAAGCCTATAAAATTGCAAACAATTGGGAAAAATCCATTTCTTTAATTTTTAGGAGTATTTCACATAGGGAAAAAATCACGTGCTCACAACTCTCATCTACTGTGGCAACTCTGGCTAAACCGCAATAATAATCATTTCAAAAATCAAAACCACCAAATTGACCCCACCACAATCATCTCACTAGCATCTCAAGTATATTACTTAACAAATATACCTAGCAACAAAACTAGGGCTAGGAGAGAAATTATTCCTTGGACTAAACCTCAAGCACCTCATTATAAACTCAACATTGACGGGGCTTACGACCCAACAAATCATTATGGAGGATCAGGAGGAGTTTTTCGTGACTCCACAGGGTAATGACTTTATGGCTTTGCAGCACACTTACCAAGTACAAATGTCCTACTAGCAGAACTGGCACTGTACCATGGGCTTACTATTGCTATCAATCGAAGCCTTCATCCATTAATTGTCGAAACAAACTCACAGGTATTACTCCAATTACTTCAAACGGATATATAGTCCAAGATCCTCACAACTCATAACATCTTGCAGGTCAATGTTCCAGGAACTCAACATCCAACAAGTTAATCACACAATGAGAGAAAGCAATCGAGTGGTGGACGCACTGGCTAAATGAAAAATTAAACACAGGGTCACCGCCACATCAAATCGTATTTTTTTAAGAACACCCCCC
>NW_017672820.1:124042-139042 GCF_001879085.1 Nicotiana attenuata
CCCCCCCCCCCCCCAACCCCCAATTTACCCTCATGCAAGTTTATTTAGATGTAGTTGGCACCAGCAATCTACCTTAAACATCTCCTGTGCTTTCTTATTTTTCAATGAAATCCTCCCTTGCAGCAAAAAAGAATAATAGACTTTAATTTTAAATCATAAGATTAAAAGGTCTTATTTATTAGGTTATGAAATTTCACATACTTAATGAAAAATAAAGTTAAACGGATGTTGAAAAATTAACAAAAAATCAATTGTTAATCGAGCCAGAAGTGGTTTTTCTCTCATACCTATTACCTTCACATTCAAACCAGGAAACTAAATTAAAGGGTCTTTTTGCAAATTCAATTTATTTCAAAATTAATATTTGACAATTTAAAAGTACTACAAGAGTGATTTCTTATCTTTTCATTTTTCAAGTCTACCTTTAAAGAGAGATCAAGGATAACCGATACATACTCCTATGATTAAGTGAACGAAATAAATCTTTTAAGGAGTGTACAACAGATAAATCTTAAAACAAATATCACATGAACGATAATAAGAGACGGCTTCGGCGTTTAAAATTTATGGATTCGAACTCGGATTTCTACCAAAATTCGGTTGATTTATTGGGCTCGAATCAATTATTTATACTTATTTAGTAAAAAAATTAACATATACATATGCAAGTCCGAACCAAAGCTAATGAGTTCTGATGAATCCGCATCTTCATCTTTACATCCGTGTTTGATGATAGAAAAACATGCTATTTCACAATTAAGTTTCTTTGGTTTTTTTTTTTTTTAAGTTTCCCACCTGGTGTCTGGTACTCGCATTGAAGCCTGACTATACCGAATTCGCACTGGGTAGGGGCCCATTCGAGGGGAAGCTCCCTACCAAAAAAATTTCCATACCCAGGCTTCAAACCCGAGACCTCTGGCTAAGGATTTGTTTTAACAAGTTTCTATATCCTAAAGTATATAAATTCTAGTTGCTTGCGTGCAAGATCGTGGTTCTAGCATTTGACCTATTCCATGCAAAAATGGTATAGATGTGGGAATGCTACATTTTGACATTACATTTTCTATTAATCCGAGAGTGGAAATAAAATAGTTTTCAAGTGATTTTTCTAACTCTTTTTTTTTTTTTTTTTTTTTTTTTTTTTTGTGGTGGTGGTGGTGGTGATGTTTGAGTTGAAATTTGAAATGGGAAAAACTACCCCAGGAGAAGCCTTCCTAATATGTTTTCTGGTTAAATGAATAATTTGAAACAAATTGAAATTAATATGTTTAATAAGTAGCCAATGATTTGTCCAACCACCTCGTGCAGTCAAAAAAATATATGAGCTGTAAAGCTAAAGCAAATACAAATAACGCCTCTGGCTCGTTCAAATATCCAATTTTATATTAATAAAAAAAATATTGTGTTTAATTGTATAAGCTGATTATATGATCTTAAACCTACTCTTTAACTCTTGGTAAATGATCATATTAGTCCCTCATCAATTACACAGGTTTGTTGACTCATTTATAGCCTAATTCTGTTGGAGAATATTGACCTAGATTTAAAATACTATCACGTAGATCTGCTAAATTGATGTTAGGAAGCTAGTAAAGCAAATTTTGAACGACGATAAATCAAGCGACAAAAGAGAAATATACCAAAAGAAATACAAATATTTAACGTGGTTCGATCAATTGACCTATGTCCACAAACGGAGATGACCAATCCACTATATAAAACACAGTACAAAATATCGAGAGACAATCTCACAAAGAGGCACATACAAGTGGCAGACTCACACTTGTTCCAAAATTCCCCCTCCCCCTAAACAAGACTCTCAAACCCCTTACGGCTACATTATGGATGCTACTAAATGAGAAGGAAAGATCCACAATTTATAGAAGTCTACCTTCTTTTTTTGTAAAAGGTAAAATTTAATTATGGTAAATATGTTGCCCTTCGTTCAAGAGATAGAAAAACCAAATATGATAAGAAAATTAAGACAAACGCCTAACAATTCTCCCCCTTGGCCTGAATTTTCTAACAAAATAAACTTGATCCACCTTCTTTACATAACCTTCAATAGGTTGATCACCAAATCCCAACCGCAAAGTTTGTCTAAATATGAGCAATACTTCGATCAAATTTCTTAGACAAGAATCGTGATTACAGTCAAATAAGTTGTGACTAGAATTAAACCGTCTAGATGATCCTATCTTAAACCTTGCTTTGATACCATTCGCTCATATTCGCCTCGATCCCGTAAAAATTTCGGATAAATAACCAAGGCTCTGATATTGCTTTGTTAGTTTTTGCATGATACATGATTATTAGGATCCTAACAATCGCATAAATGCATCATAATATATACACTACTCCCCTGACTAATCACAAGAAAATGTAAGTAATGCTTTCCAAGATGTAGAAAACTTAAAATTCGAATCAAAATATTACGTTTAAGCTCATCAATGAAGATCATACGCAAGAGCTCCTTCTCCCTCCTAATAACGAGAGTAGTAATAGTTAATTGAGTTGATATGTTCTATCATTTGAATAATGTCTACAGACGAAGAACTTTTTTTTTTCAAATTAATTTTTTATTTTAATTGCTTTACCCATGTATAACCTTGATGAAACACTTTAATACGTGCTAAAAAATTCATACTAGTCCGTTGAAGACTTTCTTGTATTTAAAGTGAATGAATGATTCGGTTTTCTCTGTTGTCTAATTATTTATCTCGTAATCATTCGATTATGCTCCCTACATTAGCTCCTCCTCCTCCTTTAGGATTTGATCCTCCTTGGTCTTTTTATATAACACTCTCTACTGTTAAATAGGATTACCTATATTTCGTTTGTACGCAATATCTTGAAAAATAAATAAAAACTTTTATCTTTTGCAATAAATTCATCATTGACTAATAAGTAACCTTTATATAAGGTTTTCAATTAGGAGATCAAAAACTAAACCCTAAAAAGAAAATACTTTATTGTCAAAATCCTCCTTTAGAATATTTAAGCCAAGATAGCTTTGAGGAAAAAATTCTCAAATCATATTTGTCAAGATGGTCCAAGAAGCAACAGAGTCCGCGGTCGAAGAGTCGGCGAGATATCCTCGATTATTCAAGGATTTGTCTATCAATCATTGTCAGGTGTAAGGTTCATTTATTCCACCCTTTAGTGAATGAATCATTCCTCCTATTTACTTAAATGTCATTTATTGTTGTTGCCTTTTCATTGAATATTATATGCTACATCACTATTCCTGATTTTCTAGAATATTTATCACGTGATACCATTAATGTCCGTCCAAATCCGTATGATATCAATTGTTTATTTTAAAACTAAGATCTAAAAATATTATTGTTAGCTAAGATTAACCCTTATTTACATAAATTTAATTATTTAAACCAAGATTTATATTTTTGATCAAACAAATATATCATTGGAATTTTCAATAGGGCATGGTATGGAAAGAGAAGTACATAAAATATGAATACAACTTTCATTACTAAAAGAAAAGAGGAATTAACATTTACTCTTGAGAACAATGGTGTATGTTAATTAATCCCACAGATTCCCACTCCTATAATTGAAATGTTGTTTGCTCTATTATCACCTTCCATTTGAGAGATTGTCTAAAGCATTAGAGGCCAAATTGTCAATTGTTTCTTCTAATGTTAAGATGACATTTATGAAGTTTGAAAGTTGAACTTAAAATAGATGGACAAAAGTGCAAATCCTGTATGTGGAAGGATCAAAAGTGCAGTTCTCTATTTCCTTCTTATTTTTTCCATTTTTGGTTTCTTTAAGAGAATTAGATGTGCACGTTACATCTTTTTCCTTTAGGTATTAAAAAACACAGACACACACACACACACACATATATATATATATATATATATATATTGACAATATAATTTTTTAATAATTATTGTAATATAACTTATCATAGAAAATTATACCATTTTTACCAAGTTTTCTAATAATGCTTATATTATTTAAATAGTTTATAATTAATTAATATATCAATATATAAAACTTAAACTCTAAAAATATTCCCTGAATCAAAAACAAAAAGATACTAGTGCTATTATTTGAAGAATCAAATATATACATCTAAAAAATCATATACTTAACAATGGAAACTCGCGATTTATACACTTGCTCTGTCAGCTAATATACTAATGTACGATAAACCACAATAATTAAGAGCCCTTTTGGACATAAGAATTTTTTTACTTTTTTTTTTCTAAATTAGTATTTGGCCATAAAATTTCCAATTTTTACTTGAAGGTGAATCTTGAAATTTTTCGAAAATTTGAAAAACCCCCAAAAGTTGTTTTTCAAAATTTTCACTCAGATCACTCACAAAAATCCAAATACAACCCAAAATTATATTCATGTACAAACACAACTCTAACTTTCAAATATCATTTTCACTTGAAAAAAAGAATCCATTTTTTTAAAATTTTACAATTCTTATATCCAAACACCCACTAAGATTCTTTTTTTTCAACAAATAAAAAGTGTGTGCAGTTTTTGAAATGTTGTGTCAGTTCCAGTGGCGGGCCCACATTGACACTCCTCCGCCGGAAAATTATACTGTATTGCTTGATAAATTTTTTTATCTTATATATAATTTACTATACGTTGATTTCCCTTAATGTTTTAGTATATATTTAATACTTTATATTTTAACACCCATTAATTAAAATTCTGGCTGTGCCACTGATCAGTTCCATTCATGTGATAAGAAGTTAAGATCAATGAAAATGTTAGGAGAACAGCGTTTTGCAAATATATAGAATGGAAGTTAATTTCCAAGTTCCAACTTTGCCAAAATTTGCCCCATACCATTAGTTGCAAAAAAGGAGGTGACCAATTAAAATATGTCAGTGACAAGATTTGAAACAAACTTTTAACGGAAGGCATGCATATCTAATTTTACAAAGTTCAGTGATTGCACTGGACTTTTTCTTCACAAAAATGAATACACTTCTTATTAATATTCTAAAAGAATAAGTGGGTGTTTGGACATACAAAATTATAATTTTTCAAAAAAAGTACTCCTTTGGAATTTAAAATTATGTTTGAACAAGCAATTTTACTTAAAAAAATATTGTATTTTTTTGAGTGGGAAAAAAAATTAAAAAGTGGTTTTTGGTTTTTGAAAAATTCATTTCGAAAATTTTCAAAAACTTGTAAAATTTCACAGACAAACACATTTTTGAAAAAATGAATCGAAAAAAAGAAGAAAAAAAATTATGGACAAACGGGTCCCAAATATTTTACGCACCCAAGGGTAAGACCTAGTGGTTAAAAAGTAGACCGAAGACCATAAGATCTCACGTTCGAATCCCAGCGAAAGCAAAAAACATTAGATGATTTCTTTCAACTTGTTCGAGTCTTGGTAGATAAAGTTAGCTCAGTATTTGTTGCAGATGAAAGGTAGTAGATACCCCATAAATTAGCCGAGATTTGAGTAAACTGACCTGGATATCACAGTTATTAAAAAAATTAAATTATTTTCTTTATTGTTTGACCAAAAAGTGTTGAGCCTTTTAGTTAAACCAATTAATGATGAGATGAGGGATGAATCTTAGTTAAATATAATAAATTCTAGATCTAATGTTGAGGGGTATCGACTGTACAGATAATGTCTAAGGATAGTGAATATCAGATGTGAGCTCAATGATTATCAATGAATGCTGCAATAATATGAACATGCAATAAATGTAACAAATGGCAATAAATGTAATAAAAGGAAATTTATCACCCAAAGATAATGTGACTTGGATGATTCTCCCACTTGACAGTAACGTGGAGGGATGAGAGTCAAAAATGGATAATGGATCCTTGGATCTAACGAACGGAAAGTGAATAATATATGTTGAATTCAGTAGTCAGTGAACAAGAAAATAGTTGTATATTCTTCTTTTTTAACTCTTTACAAAAATCTTCTTATCAGAGGTCAAGATCCCCCTTTTGTTCGCTATCTCTTCCTATTTATAAGAGATATTTAACAAAAACCCTAAAAAGTACAAAATAAGGAATATCGAAAGGAATATTCCTTGTGTCCATATATGAATCTATCCTATCGTTATTTCTTCACTTCAGCTGCCCGCCCTTGGCATCAACCCTCTTGAGAACGGGTTCCTGCTATTACACCGCGGTCGACCCCGTCCTTGGTCTCGTTTATCCATTACTACTAAGTCGCCAAATTTAGACCAATACAGTTAGTCCCTCCGCTTGTTGAGGTTGTGGTCCTGCGCGCCCTCGATAAGCGGACCTGGTTCGCCTTCGTTTAGGAGAAATTTGGTTGTGTTGAGTAAGTTGGGTCGGTCGAGGTGGAGAGAACGGCGCAACTAGCGAAGTTGTGGTTGGTGTGGCTATCGTGGGATGACGTGATAGCCATGCGCGTCATCATTACCCATCTTTCCGAGACAACATCTGTGTGTCTTCCGCTTTGGTTTTGGTGCCATTGACAATCCTTTTCTTCGATTCTCGCGCCACCTAGCCCTATAAATAGATGGGGGTTTCATTTTTCAGAAGTTTTCACCATCCTTTACTTTGTATGAGTACTATTCTTTTTTGATCTTCTTCCCCAGTTTCTGCTCCTGATTTTGCTTCTCCGATTCCATTCATCTCCTTCTTACCTAGTTGTTATCTTCTTCTTCGCGTTTGGTAGAATACAAGCATTGTCTAAATATGTCACAAACTCTTCACATTCATGATGAAATTTCTGATGCCACTCCGTTATCGATGGCTCTTCCTCCCGGTGGTGAGGAATTTATGGCTAAAGAAGATGAGAGATTCCCTACCGCAGAGGAGATAGTTCCCAGAAACCCTTTGTCTAGAAATAAATTTTTGAGGGAGCCCGCTCCCGCTCCCGCTCAGGTGATCTCCGAGACTGGACCGTCTCATGTAGCCGACCTTTGGTCCAAATATCGCATCCCTCCTTATGTTGAGATAGTTTCAGCTGGTGACGACATCGTGGAGGTCCATCGACCTGGGTATAGTGCCTTCTATGTCTACCCGGTCTTGATCGGTTGTACTCTTCCTCTTCTTCCGCTAGCGGAGGAATTTTTCCGATTTTACAATGTCTGCCCGGCGCAACTCTCTCCTTACTCGTATAAAGCTTTTTGACGCTGACGAAGTACGCGGAATTGGCTGGTTGTGAGGTTTATGTTCTCCACTTGCTGCACTTATTTTCACCAAGTTTTTATAGAGGTACTATGATACACCTACGACATCGTGGGACTAGAGGGCTGGTAATTGGAATGGATGACGAACGAATCGGAAGTTCTGGCATAAGTACTTCTTTATCAAGACTGAGCACTTGGTGGTGGACTCGACTGGATTTCTCGAGCAGTGGAATCATAATCGTAAGTGTCTTTGTCATACGCTCATTGTCTTTTATCGTCCTTCCATTTTCAGCTCACTTGCCATTTCTTTGTTTTTCAGCTGAAAGGTGTGCACCCTCCCATGTCTTCGACATTGAAGATTGGGTGGCTCGCGTGTTACCTCACATAGCGGGGATTCGTGATTGGGCGGCTTTCCACAAGGGCTTCGGACCGAAGGTCCCGTCTAGTAAGTGTTACTTTTGCTTTAGCTCTCTGTTGTTTACCATTGCTCGTTGATGGGACCTCCTTTTGGTGCCAGGTTAACGAGTTTACAAGAAGAAGGCTCCAGTGCCGGCATTTCGCCAAGCTATTGCATCGGCTAGGATGCAATTTGCTTTGGCCGAATCCGTTCGTGGAGGTCGTACTCAAGCTCCGTCAATGTTGTTATGCGTAATGAGATCTCTTCCCGGCCTATCTACCATCTTGTAGACGAGTCGTCTAATTGAGAGGAGTCGCCATCGAGAAAGAGGCGAAGGATGGAGCTTGGGAAGGCCGTCGTCACTACATTGAGTCGGAGAAACTTATTGCTCTGGAAGCGGCATCTGCACTTGTACCAGACGTGGGGGCCGTTTTTATGGTGGGTGCCGTTGTGGAGAGGAGGCCATCTGGATCCGGGGAGGTGATCACAGCCTACTCCGCACTACTAATTAAGTAGCGAGAGAGGGTCGGAGTAGCTTTTACCCGATTTAGGGTCGGGATCGATATCCACAGAGAGCTAGAATTTGGAATCGAGTATCTATCTAGTGTAGAGTTGCGTATGTGTTCCAAATTACACTTCTAAACATTTTTGAGGTTTTTGTTTACTTCTACTATTTATCAAACTACAAAAGGTAAATGCAGCTAGATTAAGCTAAGAGTTATAATGCTACGGATTGTTCAAATGGTTTAAAAGGCACTAGGGTATGACTTCCGCCTAGGTGGTCAATTGACGGGTACTTGAATCTAAGGTACGTTTGACATATTTGGGGAGTATGATATAACCGTTGCACGACTTTACCCACTCTACACCTCTCGGTGGTTTGAGTGATTTTGCCCGAATTGACTTTCCCAAGATCAATTGGGTATGCAAATTTGCACAAGCAACTAGGGTTCAAGTCGGGTATTACGATCTCTCGGTTTAACCCTTTAATTGGGGCTATCAATTCTCTTAAGTACGCTCCAATTCCTTGTTGGACTAATTCTAGAGACTTAGACTCTCTTTCTCAAGAAGAGCAAAAGTCAACTAAACACAAACTAGTATTTGCAACCACTAATTTAACAATTAAACATGGAATTAGCCCAAATATCAAACACCCATAGTCAAGCAAGCCCTAAAATACAAGACCCATCAATTACCCACACTAGGGTTGAGCCACAACCCTAGCTTATGGGTCTAGTTGCTCATAATTAAAGAAGAAAAACAAGAAATAGATGAAGAACAATTCATATTAATTAATTACTAAGATAAAATGGAAGATTCAATGTTGAAATGAAGATAAAATTGCCAAAAATAGCTAAGAAAACCGAAGTCACGAGCGCACCTAACAGCTAAATCTATCTCCTTAACCTAAAAATGGAAAAGAAGCTATTTATACTAAGCTGACAATTCTGGACAAAAATACTCCTGCGGGGTCAGTGCGGACCGCACAAAATGGACTGCGGCCGCGGAGGCTTCTAGTGTGGTCCGCATTAAATGGACCGCGGACCGCATTGGCTTGACACTGGGAAATTGCAACTCTCTGATTCTCCTCACTGCAGACCGCAGAGAATGGACTGCGGCCGCGTTGATCTCAGTGCGGACCAAACAAAATGGTAGTGCGACCGCACTGCCTCTTTGCCTGAAAATCATGCTCTCTGAATCTCCCAGTGCGGACCGCACAGAATGTAGTTCGGCTGCACTGGCCTTGTTTTGCCTGAGCTTTGTCTTGTCTTAGTGCTTGTGCAAGTTTCACTCCTTTTGAGCTAATCTTTGACAACTTGTTACTTTGTTGATCAAACCTGCAATCAAGCACAACTTGTGAGCCTTTTGGGACTATTTTGTACGAATTTCCAATCGAAACATAAGCAAGAAGGAGTATAAAATGTATCAAAATCACTAGTTATCAACTCCTCCAAACTTAAGCTTTTGCTTGTCCTCAAGCAAACAAAATAAGACCCACCCCTTAAGAGAATGTCCAAGAAAATCTCAGCTGTCCTAAAGTGACCTCATCTAGCATCAATTGGGGCTAACAATTTCCCTCAATACAAATGAATCATTAACAACTTTTACTCTTTGAAACACCATGGATTAAGTGCGACACAGGAGCATCAAGAGTTGACTCAACACATCAAAGAACTCTTTTCTATTACTTTGGTCATTGTGGAACCCAAACTCACACATCCTCAACTCTCCCTAAGCAAACCTCACCTTTAGAATAGTGGCACTCAGAACGAGGTCAATGGAAGTTCACTCATCTCTCTCAAGAAAAAATCACAAGTCCGCCTCTAGGTACCATATGCTTGCTCCTTATGTGAGTATCCACTAATGTAAGCTTCATTCAACTCAAGATCATATAGGACTTTTGTGGAGACATTGTGAAGGCTTTTGGTTCAGGGTAGTAATTGTTTTGGTATAAGTAGGTTCCATCTTCCCTTAAGCACTTCTTTCGATTCGTTTGGCACACATTCTCTTGACTCTTTGAGTCATTTCAATTCTTTCTAAGGGGTTAGAGAGACATACTGTCACTCTTTCTTATGCATTTCAAACCTTTTCTCTTTTTTCAACCTTCCACACCTTTCATTCTTGCTTTTCTTGAATCCCTTTTTATTCTTTTTCACATTGAACATTCTTTTTATCTTTTTGCTTTTCTTTCTTTTTCATTGCCTTTCCTTTTCTTCATTTTTGTGCCTTTTTACCACTTTGTTGTAATCCTCGTCTCTCCCCCCCAAACTTATACTTTTGCCATGTGCTAAAGGAAAGATCGGGTGCCAAGAGAGGGTATCTTTTAGAACGGGTATAGGCTTGTATCATGGTTCTTGAAGGAAAAAGGTTTAAAGCTCAAAAAGGGTTGACTAGGGATCTTATCATTGGTAGGTTATGGATGTGTTCAACTATCATTTGGACCAAGGAGAGCCTATAGTCATGTCTCAAGTCAAAATTCACTCAGGATTTCGCCTCAACAAACATTCAGGGCAAGTTCTAGACCTATGGCTCGGGACTTGGACTTGCAATGCGATTACTCACCACACAAGCTATGAGATTGCTAAAGACAGAGTCGGGGGCCCACAACGACCTTAGATAAGATTTGAGCACACAATGGTCCCGAAAAACCACTTGATGATTATCGGCCAACACAAGAGTCTCAAGGTCACGACTTTCACCATCCTAAAAAACTCTCCGAGAAAACCCAACTGGGACAAAACTCGAATGAGGGGAAAAGAGTACGACGCGGAGGGCGTCTGTTTTCAGAAATTAAAGTATTTGAGATGGGCGACGTTCCAATTGTTTTGTACTAGTTTTCCCTCTATCATTTCCAGTTGAAAAAGATCCTTTGTTTGCTACTACCGTGATTTTGTATGGCCCGTCCCAATTGGTTCCTAGTTTGCCTTATCTCGAATCTTTGCGCGCTTGTGTTTTAGCCTTGAGTACATAGTCTCCGACTTTGAATGGTCGTACTTTGGCTTTTTTGTTGTAGTACCATTCTGCTTGTTGCTTTTGTGCTACCATTCTTATGTAAGCCATGTCTCTTCACTCCTCTGCTTCATCGAGGTCTTGTTTTATGTTTTCGTCATTGCTTGGCCCGCTTTCATTGGAGTATCTCAAACTGGGTTCACCGACCTCGACCGGTATCATGGCGCCAGTCTCGTAGACTAGTGAATATGGCGTTTCTCCTGTGCTTGTTTTTGGCGTGGTGTGGTATGCCCACAGTACCTCTAGTAGGAATTCCGGCCATAGTCCCTTGGCATCTTCAAGTTTTTTCTTCAAGATATTCAGTACTGTTTTGTTGGAGGATTCAGCCTGACCGTTACCGGCGGGGTGATATGGCATGGAGAGTATTCGCTTGATGTGTCATTTGTCGAAGAACTCGGCAATCTTCTTTCCAGTGAATTAGGGTTCGTTGTCACAGCTGATTTCTTTGGGGATGCCGAAGCGTTATCTGATGTTTCTCCATATGAATGTGATAACTTCATGTTTGCGTATTTGGGTGAACGCACCTGCTTTTACCCATTTGGAGAAATTGTCAGTTAAAACCAAAAGAAAACGTATGTTACCTCGCCCTGCTAGGAGCGGTCCGACGATGTCCATTCCCCATTTGATGAACGGCCATGGAGATGTGACAGAATGGAGGTGCTCGCCCGCTTGGTGTGTTATAGGGCCATATTTTTGGCACTATTCGCACTTCTTGACATAATTGGCGGCTTCCTTCTTAATTGTGGGCCAATAATATCCCGCTCGAATGAGGCATCTGACGAGGGCCAGATTGCCGGTATGGGCAACGCAGTGGCCTTCATGTACTTCCTCGAGTACGCGTCTTGTTTGATTCGGCCCTAGGCATTTCGGCAAGGGCCCCCCAAACATTCTCTTGTATAACTCGTGATTTATGAGGTTGTATCTGGCCGCCTGCAGTCAAAGCTTTTTGGCTTCCTTTTTGTCTGCTGGGAGTGCTCCTTCCTGAAAATATGTTATAATATGATTGTGTCGATCCCAAGTCAAATTTACAGAGTGTACCTCGTGTTGGTCTATCGATGAATGGAGGAGGGTGACCACGTCTTCCTTCATGATGTTTTTGGTGGCCGCTGCTAATTTGGCGAGACCGTTTGCCTCGATGTTTTGTGCTCGAGGTATCTGATCGAGTCGACATTCGTCGAATTCTGGTAGCAGTTTATGAATTTCTGCCTAGTACCTTTGTAGCCTCTGCTCTTGATGAAATTCATAGAGGATATTCGACTTTCGGGTACTTAGATCGGATTTCATCTTTTGCGGCCACTTCACCTTCGAGCCAAGCTTCTCTAGTGTGTACAATGTCTTTGAAGGAGAAACACAAAAATTGTGAGCAGATAAGAGTGGAGGCATACATTTTTCGTTTCGCTAAGTCCCTGTATGCGGCCTGGACAGTCCTTCCATATGGCGAGGAGATGGTGGGACGACTGTTCTGACATAAGGTTGGTGATTGTTTCGGTTGAAGCGGGGTCCTAACTTATCTCTTCGACCATTACTCCGACGATCTTTCCTCGGCTCTATTTGAACCGAAGTTAACCGTTGTATCGGACTGTTGAGGTCGTTTTCGTCTGCTCTCACCTCGGTGCAATAGGCGTTGTGCATTTCTTCTCAAGTCGGGGGGGGGGGGGGGGTGTTTCATGAGTCTGCTTAATAGTTTTCTTATTGCTCTCGATTCATTCTTGTTCAACCCGTTCTGGAAAGATTCTACCACCATTCCTTCTGATACATTTGGTAAGCTCATTATTACCATATTAAACCGGGCTAAAAAGTCCCTGAGTCCCTCGCCAGGCGATTGCCTAACGGCGAATACATCATTTACTCTAGCTTCCGCTTTCCTAGCTCCAGCGTTGGCGGTGACTAACTTGTCGGCCATTTCCTCGAACGTTGTTATAGACCGTGCTGGTAATTGTGAGTACCAAGTTAAGGCTCCTCCGGTTAAGGTTTCGCCAAACTTTTTTACCAACACTGACGGTACTTCCTCCTTTGATAGGTCGTTGCCCTTTGCTGTTGTGGCGTAGTGAATGATGTGATCTTCGGGATTCGTCGTGCCATCATATATATTCAAATATGGCAACATTTTGAAGGTTTTAGGTATGGTACGCGGGGCTGGCTCCTCGTTGTATGGTTGTTCGACGAACCGGCCGACATCCCATTTCAATAGCAGTTTTGGGGCTCTCGGTATTTTATCGACCCTTTCTTGATGTTCCCTCATCTAGTCGCGGAGCTCTTTTTTCTCGTTTTCCATTTCCTCCATTTTCTTTAGGATGGTCGTGAGTGCGTCATTACCTGCATCAATAGCGGCGCGAGTGTTACCTGTTGGAAGTGCGGGTTGTTTATTGGTAGTCGTTGTGATATCTGCTGGCGCGATATTTTTATTCACCCTTTGAACGGGTTTGTCGAGTATGTCATTTAGGGTACTTGTCGGCCACTCCTCCAATAATTTTTTCACTGCTAGTGGTGCTTCCTCAGGTGTGGATGTGGAACTTTCGCGCGAAGCGGTTACACTTGCATGAGGAGGAGGTGAGTCACTCCGCCTGGGTGTAGCATTTGGTGTTACATTCTCATTGTCTCCTCTGTCATCCTCGTTGATGGTGTTTAAGATGTTGATAGAGGCACCAAGATTATCAGAGTATAATTTCAACGTGGACGCTGCAAGTATAGTGTCAGTCATAGGGCGCATCAAAGAGACTAAGTGGCCCCGACCATTGCAGTCCGACCCTGCCTAACGAGATCCTAATTTGATGTGTAAGTACCACGGTACTCACGGTCATAGGACCGAAGATTGTTGACAATTAAGAGAAGAAGTTGCTTGATTGTTCAACAATGGGCACCTTCGAGAATTCCTAAGCAAGCAAGCCAAAAACCACTTCAGAAATCGGGACGCCAACAAATAGGCCGAATAAGAGGAGCCTCAACACGTAATCAACATGATCATTGGGGGAGTTGATGTCCCTCAAGGGCCAATGATAAAGCACACCAAAGTTTCTATCACGAGAGAAAACGCACCCGGGATTACGTCCCGGAAGGAGCCATCTCGTTCAGCGACGAAGATACCGAGGGCATCATACAACCTCAAAGCAATGCATTGGTAATAGTTGTACTTATAAGCAGATCTTGGGTTAAATGAATGTTGATTGATCCAGGTAGCTCGGCCAACATCATCAGATCAAGGGTCGTAGAACAACTGGGGTTGTAGGACCAAATCGTACCGGCGGTCCGGGTATTGAACGGATTCAACATAGCGTACGAGACCACGAAGGCTGAGATAAATTTATCGGTAAACATTGTCGGGACTACCCAAGAAACAATGTTCTACCTGATCAAATGGGATATGAGGTACAACGCCTTGTTCGGAAGGCCGTGTGTTCACAATAATTGCTTTCTATCTATCGTCTCCTTTTCCTGCCACTGTTAGTTCGTGCAAACGAGGAAAAGTTGGCTGTCCTTTTTTCCGATCTAGAAGAAACTAAAATTTTAATTAAAAACTCCCAACAGATTGCGCCAAATTGTTTGGCCAGAAAGTGTTGAGCCTTTTAGTTAAACCAATTAATGATGAGATGAGGGATGAATCTTTGTTAAATATAATAAATTCTAGATCTAATGTTGAGGAGTATCGACTGTGTAGATAATGTCTAAGGGTAGTGAATACCAGATATGAACTCAATGATTATCAATGAATGTTACAATAATGTGAACATGCAATAAATGTAATAAATGGCAATAAATGTAATAAGATGGAGTTTATAACCCAAAGATAATGTGACTTTGATGATTCTCCCACCTAACAACAATGTGGAGGGATGAGAGTCAAAATGGATAATGGATCCTCCGATCTAACGAACGGAAAGTGAATAATATATGTTGAGTTCAGTAGTCAGTGAACAAGACAATAGTTGTATATTCTTCTTTTTTAACTCTTTACAAAAGTCTTCT